>NW_006207069.1:1353690-1388311 GCF_000334495.1 Tupaia belangeri chinensis
AGAAAAGAGAGAGAGAGAGATGAAAAGTGAGAAAGCCAGCTGCCAGGTCCAGGACTCGAGTCACGGTCAGCCATGTGGGAGTCCAGCATACTTAAGAACCACGCCACCTGCTGACCCCAGTTATCTCAACTATTTATCATAATTTCTCTGTATATAAATAAATCAGATTTTATTTTTCCTTTCCTTTCCTTTCCTTTCCTTTCCTTTCCTTTTTTCTCTCCCTTCCCCCTCCCCCTTCTCCTTCCTTCCTTCCTTCCTTCCTTCCTTCCTTCCTTCCTTTCTTTTTCTTTTTTTCTTTCAGGTTTTTGTCACAAGATGCATGCATTTGCCCAAAAGAGACAAAGCAAGACAGTGAGAAATCACCCATCAGAGGGGATGGCCACACCACAATGTCTTTTCCTTCATTCTCCTTCTGGGATTTTGGGCATATACACAAACATGCCTAGTGTGATTTTAAAGCCACCAGGTCCAGGACTCAAATTGAAGTCAGCCATGTGGGAGTCCAGCTCTTTAACCGCCATGCTACCTTCTGGCCCCAAGATCCCATTTGTTTTTATAGATGCTATTTATGCATCATTTTATGCTTTTCAATTATTCAGGAATTTTTATTGCTAAATTTCTATATTGAATAATATAATAAATTAAAATCTACAAAATTGGATAACACTAAAAACATATAGCTCCAGTTAGAAACAATAATGTGTAGCTTTCATGGCTTTTTTTTCTACCATACCACAAATAGTAATGAGAAACAATTTCTTCCTTTGAGTCATCTTTTCATCCGATCACTGAAAGGTCAGATGCAATAACAAGGTGACATCTCACGGCTTTGTTTGCTCCACATTCTACTCTCCCCTACAGGTGCCTAAGCTACAACATGCTCTGTATTCTTTCTCTGTTCAGCAGTTTTCAACTTCATTGTCTTTGTGTTTTTGGCAGCTCCCCTCTAACAGCCTAAATGTGTTTGTTTAGGACTCCGGTTTGCAAACACACATTTGCCAGTAACAATAAGCTTTTGAGAGATTGCTTTTCAGTGAGACAGATACATGACCTTATACAGCACTTTTTAATAGGGTGTATGTGCTATTGTCTGTGTCTTAATTAAAATATATTAATGAGGGGTTGGCTGGTAGCACAGCATTAATATGTGATGGTCTCTGAGGCTGACTCACATGGGAAGGTTCAGGATTTGCATCTGGAGATTTTCCTAAGTATGCTGGGCATGTGGGAGCCTGTGATTTGGGATTGATTGATCCTGGGGGGTGAATCAAAGTGTCAAGACTTCATTGGGGGTGATGTCCCTCTGTTTCTTTTACTCTCCTTCTACCTTTCTCACCTATGGAAAAAATGAATAAATGCACCTTGTATGTGTGTATATATATACAAAGTGAACTCATAATTAATAAAAATGAGTTCAAATCCTCCTAGAACAGGCTTAATAAAGAAATAATGATATTTGTGCACTAAACCAACTTTTTTTTTTGGAGAGGTTTTCGCTATAGGGTGCATGTGCTCACTAGACAGACAGACAGAGACATAGAGACAGAAAGTGAGAAATCATCCCCCAGGGGGGATGGTCATGCCACAATCCCTTCTCCTCCAGTCTCCTCTCGGGATCTTGGGCACGCACGCATACACGCCCAGCGTGAGTTTTAAACGACCGGGTCTGGGACATGAACTGCGGTCGACTGTGTGGGAGTCCAGCGACATAGCCATTACGCTAACTGCTGGTTCCCCACTAAACCAACTTTTACAGTTATTATTCTAATCACCCTAATACTACATATATTACTTTATGAAAAATGTTTCTTTCTAATTCACCCAGAATTCAGACTGTCAGACAGAAGTTCTTCCTCATGTTTTGTCCTCAACCTTCAGGCTCTTGGCAACAAAGTCTCTCTGGAATTGCTTATCACTCTGCAATCAGCCATTACCGCCTTAGCAAGGGTGATTCATTTCTGTGACTATTTCCCAGCTCTACAAAGGTGTAATTTGTCTTTTCTGGCACTCTTGGATCAGCTGAGACCCGAGAGTTCCTGCATCCTTTTATCCTTTCTCCCACAGGGCTGAAGAATGGGAATGAAACTAGATAGGCTTCCTTATATGAAGCTTAAGGAGTCCCTTGCCCGCCATGATTAGAACTCTCTAGTTCTTAAAGACTTCTCTGTCAATTTGCTTTAAAAAAAAAAAAATCTTCCTTTTTAAAGGGAAGCACTTTTAGCTTCCCACTTCCATCAGCTAGAAAGTTAAATTCTTGTTTGAAAGAAAGTGTAACTACATTATTTTTATCAAAAGTTAAAGCAGCTCATCTGCTTTAGACAGAGTCTCCAGAAATGTTTTTGAGATAGTTTTAAATCCTCACCAAAGAACAAAACATTATCAATAATACATTAAAAAGAAGCATTTAAAAATGTAACATAAAAGTAGATAGTGGCACTTTGCTACCCAAATTTATAAAGAGCTTTTACTTTTAAATTTCACAGTAACTGATTTAAATTGAGGGTCTCCTTCTTACTCGGAATATTTTTAACACATTTATGGTAAATGTATCCAAGCTGCTTATTATTTTATTCACAATGAATAAACATGCTTTAATCATTAGTGTTTATTCCCTCACTTGACTCCAAAGCTTTTTAATCTAGCCTTTAGAATAGGATCAGAGGAAGCAGCAGTTAGCGTAATGGCTATGTCTCTGGACTCCCATGCAGTTGACTGCGGTTCGAGTCCTGGACTGGGTGGCTTAAACTCACGCCAGGTGCGTGTGCGTGCATGCCCAAGATCCCAAGAGGAGAAAGGAGAAGAAGGGATTGTGGTGTGACCACCCCCTCTGGGGGGTGATTTCTTGCTTTTTGTCTCTTTGTCTCTCTCGGTCTGTCTGGCGAGCGTATGCGCCCTATAGCAAAAAAGGGGCGTGTGGGCCCTATAGCAAAAAAAAAAAAAAAAAAAAAAAGAATAGGATCAGATATTCTGTGTAAAAGACATTTAGTGGTGGTATCCTGGTTGGAAGGATAATCAGAGAGATCAAATGGTCTGGTAACCATGACGACCCACCTATCAGATCTCCTACCAGTGGGAACATAATTGTCTAGAACCCTCAGTTACTGCCCCGTGAAATTCATATTCCATTTACATGGAGGTTATGTTTTCACAACTGCTCTCAGCCAATGACTGAGTGTGGCAAGTTTATTAAGATGGGCATGTCCTGGAAAACATTATTCTGAATGATGAGATTGTTCAATGATTGCCCGATTGTCTTGCTAGAATTTTTTTTTTTTCTAAATTTTGTCAGAGGGTCCATGCACTTACCAGAGAGAGAGATAGAAAGAGACAGAGAGTGGGAGAGAAAATGAGAAAGCACCCCCTCCCCCCACGGGGGAATGGTCATGCCTCAATCCCTTCTCCTCCATCTCTCCCTCTGTTTTGATTTTGCATGCATACACTTGTGCCTGGCATGTTTTTCAAATTTCCAGATACTGACTCAACTGGGCAGTAGGGCCTGTGCAATCCAATGACCTTAACCAACACCAGCACTGGCCCTGTTAGAATTGTCCTAGAACCCCACATACCTGGTATAAGCTCTTTATTATGGTCTAAGGGCTGTCCTTGATCCATCAGATCCTTTCCTTTTCCTTCTTTAATCTATTTATTTATTATTTTAATTTAATTTGCTACTGGGCACACGCATTCACTGGAGAGAGGGAGAAAGCACCTCTGTGTGGGGTGTCCTAACTCAGTCCCTTTTCCATTTTGCTCTTGTGCCTAACATGTTTTCAAGCCATAGGATAGAGGACTCAAAATGCAGTTGAATATGTAGAAACCAGCTGCCTTAACTACCATACCACTAGCTGCACCTCCCCTCTCCTACTTCTCTTCTTACAGGTGTTTTCCTCAATGAATTTCCTGCAAATCTAATTTCTTATGTGATTATACTAGTAAGATGGAGAAATTATTATTTGTCTATGTCAAAAATGGTGGAAGGCAGTCTGGATTTACCCCTAACATGCTGTGACAAATCCAACAGCATCATCTTTTGAAAGCAAGTATAAAATCTTTATCATTTCATTTTTGTTCTCTAGACACTTCTTAGCTTGACTTGTCTTCTTTGAAAAGTCACACTCTCCTACAAGTCTCATTTCACATATGAATTCAACACATCCTATAGATGAATGAGAGGTTATTTTCTCTTTCAATGATAATAGCCCTACTTGAAAGGTAGGGTTTGGATATACATATCTTATATTTGTTTAACCTTACATTGAATCCTTCAGCAGTAACTCTTAGTCTCGACGGATAGAATAAGTTTTAGAAAGTGATTTTACAATATCACTGACTATGGTCAGGATTACTTTCACTGTGTGAAAAGAAAAATCTACCTTATGACATATTTCCTTGATTGAGAAACAATATATCAAGGTAAGGTAAAAATATTTTAGGTATTTGTCTAAATGTCTATCCAGCCATTACTTTCACATACAAGGATATGTGTATACATATTTACATATGTTTATAATATACATAATTAAGTCTAATATCTGTATACAACTCATGGCTAATTTTTCTTTAATTATTAAGGAATAGTCACACAGAAAACAAACTAATGGAAAGATGAGAGTCACACATCTCTTTAATAGTTTGTATCACCATGGGCTATCACTAAATCTATTTTCTACAGAACTTGTGGCTCTTGTTGAATATTACATTCAAACAGAGAATTCATGTAACTTTGAATCAATAAAATGTAGTTCAAAGAGTTTTTTCTTAAGTTCTGAATTTAAAGTTACAGAAAAAATACATACGAATAAATTTCTATTTCTCATTAGGTGGTAAATGATTAAAACATTTCTGATTTTAGCTAATGTCTTTGTTTTGTTTTGTTTTTAGTTTTTGGAAGATGACAGCACTCACCTGAGAGAGAGAGAGAGAGAGAGAGAGAGAGAGAGAGACAAGAAAAGTAAGAAATTACCTCCCATGGGGGATGGTTACACACTCTCTTTTCTCCTTCATTTCTCCTTGGGAACTTCGGCCACAGACACACATACACCTGGCATGATTTGCAAGCTGATAGTTCCCAGACTGACACCAGTCTTCGGCCATGTGGGATTCAGCCACCATAACCACCATGCCACAAACTGGATCATTAGATTAATTTTTTGGTGTGTTGAGGATGAGAGTGTATCTCATGGACTGTTGATGAGATTTTACTCACTTGAACTTTCTGTGGGATAATTCAGAATGCATAGAAAAATGTGTAACATTTGACTGGGCATTATCACTAACAGGGACAGACCTGAGAGAAAATTAAGACATCATCTGCAATCTATATGTTCAAGGAAGTTATACAATTTTATTAACGTGCAAAATTGAAAGAAACTAAATGCCCAGAAATACACTGGTCATTTTTGAAATTAGAAGATAGTCTCAACATGTTTCTAAGTGAAAAGCAGAAAAAAACAGATTTCAATACTATCATTGAAAGTATTAAACTCATTTTAATGTATGCATATACCTACACATGTATACAAATATGCACATAATATTTACATTTTACAGCCTGATTCTAGATTTGGAGTACTTTATTAGACATGTCTGTGTATATCTATATTATCTAATATTCCTGTAATTAACATGCCTTGTATATTTAGTAAAATTTTCATTTTTTTTAGAGGTTTTTGCCTTAGGGCACATGTACTTACTGGAGATAGAAAACCAGATACACTGAGAGGGAAATTGAGAAATCATGCCCCAGGGGAGATGGCCACACCACAATCCCTTCTATGTCATTCTCCTCCTGAGATCTTGGGCACACATGCACATGTGCCCAGTGTGAGTTTTAAGCCACCTGTTCTGGGACTTGAACCATGGTCAGTCATGTGGGAGTTCAGTGACATAACTGCTACATCATCTGCTGGTCCCAACAAGAATAATGTTTTTATAATAATTATTTCTTGTATTGAGGCAATCCTAGTAGAAAGAAATCTGGAGGTTAGAATTTGCTTTTCTTTGGGAACATAGAACATTTAAATGTTTTCTTTTTATAGCATTTTTACCTTTTGAGAGTTCACATTATTCTTACACTGAAAACAGCTAAAAGAATGATCTTCCTCTTGGTACATATTTTCTTTGTAAATTGTGGCCTTTAAACACTTAATATTCTTTGAACTTTGATGTCTCTGTCATTTGCTAAATTATGTGATGAGAACATTGCCTTGAAGTATTTTAACTACTTTCATGCAACAGGCTCAGCCTCAGCAGGCTTTATTATACATATATTAAACTGCAACTGGACTCTGTACTTGTCAGTTGCAGTGAACACAGCAATTCTATAGCAGTTTATTCTAAGACATTTTCTACTTATCTATTTTTCTGAATTAATCTGTTAAGAATCATCATAATTATCTCTCAGTAAAATATTTACAACTAAGTCCTTTCACACTTTTTCATCAATAGTGATTTTTGAATAAAATCATTCAATGACACATTCATTTTCACTATCTCCTAAAGTTAGAATGAAGGTTTTTATTTATGACCTTACAGCTTTGGAGGACTTGTACAGAAATATTGGGGAAATGAGTAATATTCTCCTTTTAAATCTACCCAAAATGTTATCCTACCATGTAATTAATAAGTAATAGTTTAGCCTGAATATAATCAATACAAAATTTTGGATTAGTGGTATTTATATTATTGTAACTAAAATAAATCCTGAGACAAACAATGGAATGAAGATAGAGTGATTAAATGCATAACTACCTATTCTTCCTCAGCTGAGAAAGAAAACAGTCATGGATAAATTGCAACCCTAAAAATAAATTCAAGGTTAATCTTCATTCCAGGTAGACTAAAGAAGGGGCAACCTCTTCATGCAGGTAGTATTTCTGAACATGTTTGAAGATTTATGACTGGGAATCCTGCCCTGAGTAAACACATTTGATATGTGAGCATGGACTCTTGGCGTTGACATGTTCAGCTCATCTGTTCAGTTGGCATCATTCCTACTTACAATTTGGTTGGATTTCTGCCCCAGGGCTTAGATGCCAAAATGGCAAGGTTTTAAATAAGACAGTATATATAATGCCTCCCTGCTCGGGGTGGAATATCCCTTATAACTGAATCCAAGCAATAGCATTATCCTTCATCACAAAAGTTGGGCATGTGTTCAAGATGACACAATTAGCAGCTTATATATGCCAACATCATACTTATGTCTGTCAGTAAAGACTGCCTTTTAGATATGATTGCTGGAAAGTTACAGTATTGTTATTATTGTTGTTTTTATTCTACATTTTGCATAGCTGAATCTTCGATGTGGATCTGCATAAGATTACTTTTTAATTGGAAAATATACAAAAATTGCATGGTATTATTTACTCCCAGCCAAGGAATTTATAAGCAAGGATGTATATTCAAAGATAGACTGCCAGCAGGTGGCATGCTGGCTAAGACAGCTGGATTCCCACATGACTGACCACAGTTCAAGTCCCAAACCCAGCAGTTTGACAATCATGCCAGGTACATGTGTGTCTGTGTCCAAAATCCCAGGAGGAGAGTGGAGGAGAAGGGATTGAGGCATGACCATTCCCTCTCAGGGTAGGGGGGTGATTTCTCACTCTTCCTCTCATTGTCTCTCTCTGTCTCTTTCCTATGAGTGTGCACACTCTAAGGAAAATGCTTAAAATAAAATAAAATAAATAAATAAAAAGATAGAATGCTGGGGCCAGTATGTGGCATAGTATTTAAGGCGCTGGATTCCAACATGGCAAACTGCGACTCAAGTCTGAGATCCAGTGCCTCAAAAATCATGCCAGGCGAGTGTGTGTGCATGCCCCAAATCCCAGGAGAAGAAGGGATTGTGGCATGGCCATTCTCCCAAGGGAGAGCTTTCATGCTTTCCCTCTCGCAATCTCTTTCTCTCTCCTCTCTGGTGAGCACACATGCCCTTTGGCAAAAACCTTAAAAAAAGAAACAAAAATAGAAAGCTTTTAAGTCATTAAAAGGAATATTTAACTAGGAATGAATTGATTTTGATAAAGTACACACAATAAAATATCATGCTTTCAGGTACACATGCAAGTACAAATATGTACCTAAAGTACTGAAAGTTAATACTTATAGAAGACAGCAGAGAAATTACCTCAATAATCGTTCTGCAAGTCTTAACATCAGTGTAACTTAGATTACAGATTACTCATTCAGTCATGCAGGCTTCCATAGAATAAATGTCTGAGTTATTGATGATATCAACTAAAGCGAAAAATTTCAGTAAGAAATTGAGGTACTGGGGGCTGGTAGGTGGCATGGCAGTTGAATGCACTGGATTCTCACATGGCCAACTACAGTTTGAGTACCAGACCTGGAGGCTTGCTTTCTCTATCTCCCTCCCTCCTTCTCTCTCTGGTCAAATTGAAAATAAAGTTAAATAAAAATATAATTCTTATAAAAAAAGAAACTGAGAAACTCACTCTGAAACGATGTTGTGTTAATATAATGTGAAATGCATCAATCTTTATGCCAAACTCTGAATTAAAAATCCTAACATTAATTAATCATTACAGAGCAACTAATATGGACCAGCAGATGGTGTAATGGTTACATCACTGGACTACCACACTGCCAACCATGGTTTGTGTCCCAGACATGGTGACTTGAAACTGACACTGTGTGCATGTGTGTGCCTGCCCAGAATCCAAAGAGGAGAATGGAGGAGAAGGGATTGCTATGTGTTGCTGTGTGGAGTGGCCCCAGGGTGGATGGCCATGCTGCAATCCCTTCTCCTTCATTCTTCTCCCAGGAACTTGGGCACACACGCACACATGCCAGTATGAGTTTCAAGCCCCAGGATCCAAGACTTGAACTTCAGTTGGCCATGTGGTAGTCCATCCAGAGACATAACCATTATATCATCTGCTGGTTCCTAAATATTTTTATATAGTCTTATTGTAACCATTAAAATCACAAATAAATATATTGAGGGTACCTATCTTTGTGAAGAATGTGGTTTAATTTGAAAATACTTCTGCCTGTCTGGAACTGAGAAGAGATGAGTAAAAAATTTTCATTAACTTTACAAAACTGGCTAATTCCAGTTGTATTGGAAAATACATTGAAAACAAGACCTAAATTGGCGTATTTCCCTTTTAATGCTGAACCTTTATTTTTTCCTTCATTCTTAAGCTTACTAGATATAGTTTTTTTTTTTTCATGTAGCAGACATTTACAAATTACATTAATGTGTATTATTTTAGGAGATTTATTGTGATTGAACTAATTTAAAGAAAAATCTTTAAATATGACCAATGTTCAATAAATTGCTCAATAAATATTACTATAATGAATAAATTAGGAAAAAAATGATCAAAACTTTATTATAAATGTCACTCAAACAAAGGCCATTTTAATTTACTGTAAACCAAAAACATAAAGGAAAGAAATCACTATTTGCATTCATGCCAAAGCCAACCATGCATATTCGATAATCTAAAAAATGAGGGAAGTATACCAGGTATATTTCCTTATGAGTAAAGTTGAGAATTAATGTCAAGGAATCTAATTTAGTGAGACAAGAAACACAAACCTTTATATCAACTTCAATTTCCTTGTTTGGTCTGGAGACCTAATTCCTTCTTGAGAAATATACATGTAAGTCATCACAATCACAGAGTTGTAGCAAAAAAACACAGCATATACTGCACTGTTGCACAATCTCGCCAAAGTGATGTGTAGTGATTAAATGTGTAAAATTAGAAAAAAAAATATTGCTAGTGTAGGGAGAGGGCAGCAGGTGGTATAGTGGTAAAGGCACTGGACTCTCAAAAGGCCGACTGCAGTTGGAGTCTCAGACCCAGAAGCTTGAAACTCATTCTGGGCCTCTGTGAGTATGTGTCCAAAATCTGGAGAGGCAAATGGAGGAGAAGGGATTGTAACTGTGGCCATATCCCCTGGAGAAGTGATTTCTCACTTTCCCTCTCTGTATGTCTCTCTCCAGTGAGCTCACATACCCTATGGCAACCACCTCCTTAAAAAAAAACATATAGGCAAATATGCAAAATATTTAGAGAAGTATCTGTCTAAAATGGAAGAGAGTTCACTGGAAAGGAGATTTTTAGATGGGAAATTAGTCAGAGGGGAAGACTAATAAAAAATACTATTGATACAGTTCTAAGGAATCATCTGAATTAAATATTCAGTTACAAAGTATGGTCCTTTCTATTCCAACTTGCTCAAGCTTTCTCAGATCCCAAAACTTAGCCATTCCTTTGTATCTGACTCTCCCTTAGTAGGTGGCATACAATTGCATCCGTAGAACATTTTGCATTGAGAGGACTCCATTGCTTCCCACTTGGGATAGATGGGTGGCTACATCATTGAGAAAGACAAAGAAGGAAAGCAGGTGTTGAAGTTTCTACTCAGCTATTCAATTTGAAGTGTCTGGGTGACAGTCAACAGTGATGCCTGGCAAGAACAGAACTACAGATCTGAAGAAAATTTCTCTCTCTGGCCAACTGTCAAGTCGATATTGAATATTCTACATCATTATCTTTAGCTCCAATTGTTCCTGCAAAGCCAGATATTACTTTGTATGCTACATTCCTTGTATATGGAAAAAGAAAATGCTGAATTGAATTAAAGCTAAACTTTGGCAAGACTTAGAAGACAAAAGATGAAGGAGATGGAGAGGGAGATTAGAGTAGTACAGAGAGAATAGTAAAGACACCAGTCCATGTATTTTTATACTGGAAATGTGATCTAGAGGAATCTTTACTTTTTATTCTATGTTCCACTGTCTGTCTATGTCACCCTTTATTTAACCCAATGCGATCTACCTAGTTAGGGTCACCGTCCTCTCTAGCCTGACTTATTTCAGCTGCTATCTACTTCAACACTTACAATTGGTATCAATGTCACAGTGAAAATCATTTCAAATGCATTTATATTATGTTATTTTCCTGCCTAAAAGCTGTTGCTGTGTTTCAATTAGCCATATCAATGACACTTTAATTTCACCTTTCCTGGTATCATCCTTTGCTCTTTCCTTTTGTCCTCCAACCTCCTAGCTTGTCATACCCATGTTTACAATGGTGCGTTCCCTTGTCTGCCTGCTGAGCTTCCACCAGTTCAGACAGAGCCCCATTCATCCTAGTTCAAAGTAAAATTTTCTTTTTTTCATTTTCTAAAGCATTGGCGTATACCTGCATTCCCTTGGTTATCCTTCTGTAAAGTCATCATTCACAATATGATAGTGACAAAGACTAGGTCATTGTTCTGTCCTAGTTACCATATTAAGCACTCTACATAACTTTTTTTTTTTTTTTTCCTAAGAGTTAGTGCACTTGCCAGAGAAAAAGAGAGCAAGAGAGGGAAAGTAAGAACAACTCCCAGGGGCATATCCATGCCACAGACTTTTCTCCCTCATTCTCCTCTCAGGATTTTGGACACACACACCCTTGCCTGGCATGTCATCATGAGGTCCAGGACTTGAAAAGTGCAGTTGGCCATGTTGGATCCAGCAACTTAATCATCATCTTCCAGCAGCCCTAAATAATAATCTCTGATCTTAAAAACTCAAGTTAGGATGAGTCATTTATATTTTGTAAATAAGGACAGAAAGATTCCAAACATTTAAATAGCTTTGCGAAACTGACCCTACTCATGCTTGATATATGGACAACAGAACCCTCTCTTCCCTATGCCTTTCCAAGCTTCTCTTTTTCTCCCAAAATAAATAGAGAGAGCTCACTGAAGGAAGGAAATGCTTTTATTATCATTATTATTATTTAGTATTTCATATAGCTAACTAATCTATTCCTTGCCCTCAGTAATAGATTCTGGATAAACCTAAACACCTAAATAAAAGCGGTAGGGGTGAAAAAACTCTAGCTTCTGTGCATGTGTGTACACATGAGCATACACATGCACTTACACTCATCAATGCACATATTGAAATAAAACTCATAACTGGACCTGAAAACGTTCTTAGAGATCATCTGCTTCAGCTGCTTGCTTTTAAGGTAATTAAAAATAAAAAAGGCACTATATAAAGGTATATGCTTTATATGTAGACATATTTATTTATACAAACTGTTGAGCATCTTTCATATAAAAATATGTACTCAGTTTGTGCAGGAAGAGAAAATAGAAAAGATTGTGTTCCCTAAGGGGCTTAGATTTGAGAGTCTAGGCATTAGAACACCTGTTTTCAGACTCTTAATTCAATGCCTTTTTTTTTTTTCTTAGAGAGAGATTTTTGCTATAGGGTGCATGTCCTTGTTGGAAAGACAGAAAGAAAGAAATCACCCCTCAAGGGGGATAGCCATACCACAATCCCTTCTCCTCCTCTCCTCTTGTGATTTTGGACATGAACTCACATGTGCCCAGTGTGTTTTAAAGCATTGGGTCTGGGACTTGAACTATGGTTGACTACATGGGAGTTCAGTGACATAACCATTAAGTTATCTGCTGGTTCCTCAATGCCTTCTAGTAGTGACTATTGGTCAAGGATTATGTGTAAATATCATTTATCTGTATCTATACCAAATCTATGTAGATTCATCTAGATTCATCTAGATCTGTTTCTCTTGCTCTTTTTTTTTTTTTAAGATTTTTTTTTTTTTTTTTTTTTGCCATAGGGAATATGTGCTTTTCTGGAAAAGAAAATCAGAAACAGAGAAAGGGAAAGTGAGAAGTTGCACCCCTCTCCCAGGGGATTACCACACTGGAATCTTTTCTCATCTTGGGAATTTGGGTACACACACATACACACACATACACACACATCTGCTGAGATTTTTAGCCACTGGGTCCAGGACTTGAATTGCAGTTAGCCATGTGGGAAACCAGCACCTTAACCACCACACCATCTGCTGCCTCTAGATTTCATTCTTTCAGTGATTAATGTTCACCATAATATTCACTATGTAACTGTTTTAATTAACTAATAGTATTAACATTATGACTACACAAATATTATTTAGGAGACACACTGTTATATGAAATCTGAAGATTAAGTGTTTGGCAAACAGTAAGTCACTAGATATTTAATGACTCAAGAATACATGACAATATGTTCTGAGGATGAATGAGGCAAATATTTAGAGAAGTATCTGTCTAAAATGGAAGAGAGCTCACAAAATTTATTAAGGAGTACCTGTAGTGATTCCTAGTTTGGGCTGGTGATTAAGATAACCTGATATCTGTCCTAGTCAGTCAGACTCCTGTAACAAAATACTATCCACCAGGTAGTTTAAACAACAGAATTCATATAGGAAAATATGCAAAATATTTAGACAAGTATCTGTCTAAAATGCAAGAGGGTTCCTAAAATTAATTAAAGAGTACCTATAGCGACTCCCGGTTTGAGTTGGTAATTAAGATAACCAGATAGCTGTCCTAGTCCGGTTAGGCTGCTATAACAAAATACTATCCATTGGACAGTATAAACAACAGAGTTTTTTTGTTTGGGAGTTAGATCTTAAGGTGCCAGCATTGTTAGGTTCCAGGATATCTTCCTGGATTGTAAATAGTTGCCTTTTCACTGAGACCTAACATGACAGAGACAGAAAGTGCTCATGCCCAAGCACACAAGAGAGCTCATGCCCAAGCTCACAATTATTTGCTCTTGTGTTTCTATTTATAAAGATTTTAACCTCATCAGGAGAGATCCATCCTCATGAATCATCTAATCCTCATTACATCCTAAAGGACTTCTCTCCAAATAGGGTCACACTGAGTTAGGTAGGACTTGAATACATTCTGGGAGTCACGAACTTTCAGTCCTTACCATGCCTGCTCTCCAGTGGGATCTCCTGTCCAGGTCACCATTACTCACATACCCTGCAACTTATTTAGAAACACTGTTTCTTTTGGAATCCTCATTTTAAATATTAAATATATCAGAATTACCGGATCATAAATATAGGTTTAGCTGACAAAATTTGTATTCCCATATTTCTTGTTACATTTTCTTTATTACTAGAAGTTATCAAAAAATGAGCTAAATGATTTTTTTTAGTAATTTGGTCAAAATAATTTCCAACCCCAGCTTACAAAATTTGTAATCACTTCAGTATTGGCTATAAATCATGCAGGTATATTTGTATCCTTTATTGATGCCTAACTGGAATCCTGTTAATCATTCAACTTTTTGTTTCTTTTCTCTTTTATTTCTGTTTTCTTTTCTTTCTTTTTTTTTTTTAGAGGCTTTCATCATAGGACACATGTTGTGCTCATCGAAGAGAGAGACAGAGACAGAGAAAGTGAGGGGGAAAGTGAGAAATCATTCTGGGGCGGGGGGGAGACCACACCACAATCCCTTCTCCATTCTCTTCCTAGGATCTTGGGCTTGCAGGCACAGGAGCCCTGTGTGGTTTTCAAGTTTCTGGTCCAAAATGGGGTCAGTCATATGGGAGTCTAGTGATGTAACCACTACGTCATCTGCTGACCCCTGTTTCTCTGTTTTATAGACAGGTATCAGTCTACTACTTCTTTTGACAATCTCAGTATTAAGAGTGGGTTGCCCTTCTACTGACTAGTTTTTCTTTTAATAATTATTTATTTAATTTTATTATTAGTATTTTAAATTTGACATAGGACATGTGTACTCTCCAGAAAGAGAAAGAAAGCAAGAAAACAAGCCATCAGGCCCAGGACTTGAACTGTAGTCATCCATGTGGGAGTCTAATGCCTTAGCCACCATGCCACTCACTGGCTACACTGATTATGTTCTAAATGACAAGCTTAGGATGCTTAGCTTAGAAGACTCTTTGAACAGCTCTTCTCCATTTAACTTTCTGTAGTGTATGTGCTGGCACTAGCTTCACTGGAATACCCAACTCGACATTCATGTCAAAGAAATGTCCAGGATCGGGAACCAGCAGTTAGCGTAATGGCTATGTTGCTGGACTCCCATGTAGTCGACCACGGTTCGTGTCCCGGACCCGGTGCCTTAAAACTCACGCCGGGCGCGTGTGCGTGCGTGCCCAGGATCCCGAGAGGAGAATGGAGGAGAAGGGATTGCGGCGTGACCATCCCCCCTGGGGGTGATTTCTCGCTTTCTGTCTCTATGTCTCTCTCTGTCTGTCTGGTGAGCGCACGCGCCCTACAGTGAAAATCTCTCCCCCCAAAAAAAAGAAACTTCCAGGATCACCAGAGGATATGTAAGTAAAATCCACAACTTGCCTGGTTATTCCGTCTCCTTGCATTTACATGTTCAAAATAAAATTTGTGATCTTGAAGACTCACATTGTTTGAATCTCCAGTGCTCCCTATCTCATGTCACGGGACAGAGAAATGAAAATAGTGATTAATACATCTTTCTTGCTTACTCATTTCACTCACTCAATCAGCACATCTTGCTGATTCAACCTCCTAAGTATCTTTAGAATTTGTCCACATTTTCTCTGTTCCAACCACACCTAGATTACTGTAACTATTGCAATGACACTAGCTACTTTTCCCATTGTCTTGCATAATTAATGGCCCATGAACTGTAGTTCTCTCATTCACACAAAATGCCAATGGAGAGGTTGGTAGTACACCCAAATTCTAATACTGAGCTGCTAGGAGACAGGTAGAGAGCATGTTACTTCTGGTTTTCCAATAGCAAAGATACTCTGCAAGTTTTATGGGAAAATATACCACATCACACATTTCCCTCCCATATGCAAGTTCTCCTACTCATATACTTCATGTGCTAATATTGTGAAGCAATACGCATAAAGGAGATGCAAAGTGAAGTAAGAACAGGAAAGCTGGCGAATCTTTAAGCTGCCCAATTCTCCTCTCTCTAAAAAATTGGCAAGTGACTAACAAGGTACAGTTATGCATTACTTAACAACAGGGATATCCTTTGAGAGATGCATCATTAGGTGAAGTTGTAGAAACATCATAGAGTGTCCTTGCACAAAACTAAACAGTATAGCCTGCTATACATCTATCCTCAGTGGGGTAATCTTATGGGACTACCACTGTACCTGTGGTTCATCATTGACTGAAACATCACTATACATCAAGTGGCTCTATATCCCTTTTTTCAGGACCACTAATTTAGGATCACTCTTTACTCCCTTAATGTATCTTTGCTTTACTTCCACACACACAAAAAAAGAACATTCCTTTACATAGCAAGTGTTTTCAACTCTGCCAGCACATTAGAAATAACTGGGGAGCTGTTAGGAAACATTGATGTCTAAGCCCTCCTCTCAGAGATTCTGATTTAATTGGTCTGGGGTTGGGTCAGGGCAAAGGTACTTTTTATATTGTTCTTATATGCTTCTATTGTACAAAAAGGGAATAAGAACTGCTGACATAGAGCTTAAGCCTCCAAGAATGAAATATATGAGCACTTAATAAGCATTTCCTATTAGAGTGAATATTTAAGTTTCTATAACCTTTTACATTATGAGCATAATGTAAGCAGAAGAAGATGTATAAGAACTTCAGTATCATAAAATGCAAAATAGTTTTATAACCCCAGCATGAAATGACTTAGTGAGATTGTTGTTTACAATGGAACCACATGTGTGGATATGTTTTGTTTTGTTTGTTTGTTTGTTTTTTCAGTTAGCTAGGGACTGTTTGATTTAACATGATTACTTCAACTTCTTCCAAAGAATCACCATTTGTGAGGCCAGCAGGTGGTATAGTGATTAAGGTACTGGACTCCCATGTGGCTGACCACTGTTTGAATCCCAGATCTGGTAGCTTGAACTTTATGTCAGGTGCAGGTATGTGCATGCCCAAAATCCTGAGGGGAGAATGGAGAAGGGATTGTTGTATGGCCATCCCCATTGGGGACACTTTCAGTCTCTCTGTGTCTTTGATGAGCAGACACACCATATAGCAATAAACTTTAAAAAATAATAATCATTTGCATTAAAGCAACCAAAAAATCAAGGGATATGACTAGAGTCGATGACAAAGAAAAGAAATAAAGAAATACATGTCTAAATCTACAAGCCAGAGGAAATTGACACAAGGCCATAATATCCAGTGGACAAAAACAAACAAAAACATAAGTAGACAGAAAAAGCTCTCTAGCATGTTTTAAGTGAGGTCATTGATAGAAATGTTTCCTATCTGAATTCTTTCAGGAGAGTGAATGTATTGTAACGTAGCACCACTACTATGGAATTGAAGTTTGAAAAAGTACCTTTTTATACCATTATCATTTGGCTTTGGAGAGGCAGTGCTAAAACTTGATAAATTTGAGCTTTCAAATCTGAGCATCTAACTTTGGCACAAAAAGCAGAATGTGAGCATGCAGCACTGGCATCAGAGCAAACAAAGCCCCAATTCTGGTGCCAACAGCAAGAGCACATTTCAAGTCCTATCCTGGGAGCTGGCACATAATTTCATAAATTCATTGCCCTCCATCTGTGTATTGTCACTCAGCTCCCTAGTCAAGCAAGAGGGAGAGCTTCAATGACACAGATGATGTGCTATGTTCTCTTGTAATTTATTACTGTTTGAATGTGCAGAACAAAGACCATGTTCAGGACAGACCTAGACGAGTTGCTCTTTTCCTTTCCTCCTTTCTTTTGCATTATGCTTTACTTTTTCTTTTATCTTGGGACTCAGCTTTAGCTTACAGTTGAAATAAATCTTCTTCCCCCCCGACACCCCTTCATCTCAGCTTGCCCTTGACTGCTATGGAAACCAAAAAAGAGCTATAGAAATTCTGGAAAATTGATTTTTTTTTCCCTTGGATGGAGGCTTGGGGAGTTACTAAAGGTCTTTTAAACCCTAATGTAGGTTTAAATTGCTAAAGAGAGAGAGAGAGGGAAGGAAGGGAGGGAGGGAGGGAGGGAAGGAGAGAGGGAGAGAGAGAGAGAGAAGGAGGGAGGGAGAGAGAGAGAGAGAGAAAATGTAGGCTTTATTGAATTGAATACAAATTATTTTGGCTTTTACACACAGAGGGAAAAAAGAGAGAAGCTGATGTTCATCTCTCAAATGTCAGCATAAATATTCTACACTAATTGCACCCAGCAAAAAGAAAGAAATGAAATTTAGAAAGACACAAGATGTTATCTCTACTAAAAGAAAAAGGACACTCCACTTGATGTCTTTCCGATTCAAAGGTAAATTGTTGCTCTTTTCTCTGAAAATGCTAGTTTTCAAGGTCAGACACCAGATTCTTCATACATTACCATAAAGTATTACTAAGTCAATTTTTATGCTTAATTCTGCCACCAATGTTCCCATGCTCCACTGTGAAAAAGAAATGTGGAAGAATTGCAGAGAGAGATGGATAAGCAAAGAAAATGCTTCTTTCTTTTTTAAGATTATTTATATATTAATATTATTTTTTTCTTCTTTTAGTGTGAGAATGAGAGTGAGAGAAAGAGAGCACCTCCAACAGGATATTGACTCCCTGGCCAGTCTACCCTGGGCCATGGGCAAGGGTATGCAGGTGTATGTATATACAGGTATCTAGGGAGATCACAGACTTGAACCAGGAACCTCCCCACGTGGGACTGCTTCATAGATCATCACATTTTACTGCTGTGCCGCCATCTGGCTCTATTGTTTCTCCTTCCAAAGTATCACGTGCAGGGGCCAACTAACCCACATTCTCTGCCACACATGAGTTGTAAAGTACTTATTGTACTATTTATTTGGTCACTAATGAACCATGTGGTTATCCATAATCTGTAAATCACCTGGAATTAGAATCGAGAAATACAATATACATAGCAGCATTTTATGAAAATTAAATAACCTTTTAATATTAAAATTTCAATTTTTATTCATGCTGCTTATTTCTAGAGCTTTATAGGCTGTAATTTTTTTTTGAGTAATTAATAGTATCTATCCCTTTTAAAACTAACACAGATAAAAGCTTTCCTTTTAGACAAATTAGCTGATCATTATCCTCATCACCATCATGGTATGTAACAGGAATGACTCTAATTGATTTGTGTATGTTAACACATGCAGTTGGTAGATAACCCTATCCTATTGTTGTCATTATTTCCATAGAGAATGGGAAAGTGAGGCGGGGGAATTCGCTCAGCCGGTAGATAGAAGAGCTCCAATACATATCCGGCTTTTTGGTTTTTTTGATCATCCCTCATAGTTTTACTACAAATTCTGACTGTAAAATATTGAAGTCATTCATTCATTCACTCACTTGTACTGGGTCCTTTACTGTGTTTAGTATAAAGTGTTGAAAAAACATAAAGGAAGCTAATGTGTTCTAAGTCATTACCCTGATGGATGTGGGAGAGTGACATGCTCAGACTGTTTTCTGAAGAGCATGCTTGCAACTTCCTAGAGAATAGCTTGGCAAGGCTGTGAAAGGAGGGTGTATTATTAGTTGGAAGTCTGTAGCATCAGTCCAGTAAGCAGATTATGGTTTTTCTGAGACAGGTGGAAAAAGGACTCCCTATATACATGGGTCCAGGCTGGCTCAGGCTGGAGGTTGGAGGTGGATCTCTCATCTCTCTCTCTCTGTCTCTCATAGAAGAAAAATAATAATCATCATAATAAAAATTATCATATTTCACTTGAACATCTGTGTGGTCGATGGAACAATTTCTGGGCTGGAGCAAAGGGTTGGATTGCAGAGCAGCAGATCCTATTGGACAAGTTTATTATGATGGGGCCATCTTTCCAAGACATCAGTTAGACAGCTTGCACTTGAGCCTGGACAGTGGTTAAAAGGTAAGGTCTAGAGAGATATTTTGTTGCCTTCAGAATGTAGAACAGTGGGAGATATACTTTGGATTTGCCCAGATGGACAGTAACATGAATATGTTTTGATACACAAAAAAAGTGAAGTGAAGCCCCATAGTACAGTACTCAAGGGAGCTGGAGCACACATGTCTGACTGTGGTTGGAATCCCAGCTCCATAGTCTTTTTTTTTTTTTTTTTAAAGAGATTTTTTCGCTATAGAGCATGTGCGCTCGCCAGACAGACAGAGAGAGACATAGAGACAGAAAGCGAGAAATCACCCCCCAGGGGGGATGGTCACGCCGCAATCCCTTCTCCTCCATTATCCTCTCGGGATCTTGGGCACGCATGCACACGCGCCCGGCGTGAGTTTTAAGCCACCGGGTCCAGGACATGAACTGCGGTCGACTACATGGGAGTCCAGTGACATAGCCATTACGCTAACTGCTGGTTCCTCCCAGATCCACAGTCTTGAGAAACATAGTTGATGCATACGCACATGTGTCCCAAGTCCTAAGGGGATGGAGAAATGGAGGAGAGTGACTTGCTATGTGACCACTCCCAAGTGGGGGATGAGCTCTCTCTCACACGTGTGTGTGAGTCCACATGCTCTCTAACAAGTAAAAAATTACAAAAGAAGGTGAAAAAACCTGATCAAAGTGGAGTAGTTTGTGACTGAGGTTCGGTAGAATGGAGTCTACCTTGGTAACACTTTTCCCCTAGAAATGTGCTCATAATAGGGATCAAAGAAATGTGAAGATAACTCTAGAGAATGTGAAGAGTGTGTCTTGCTTGCTAGGAGATGGAAGACAATAGGCATCCTAGTGGAAGAAGATCCAGTAGAGCAAGGGAGCTATCATAGCACACAGATTCCTAACAGGTAGGAGCCCTGGAGGACAAAGGCGCTGATGGGTTTCAAAGCACCAGGTTCGCACCATGGCACGTGACAGAAGGGGGGGAGTTCTGCACGCAGACTCAGAGAACAATGCAGGAAGAGCTGAAAATCAAGTAGGGCCAAATAGCTGGTGGTAGAAAAGTAAGAGGGGCTTCTATTTTGCCAACACAAAGCGTTTAATAAATAACAATTATTGAGCATTTTCCATATAATATACATGCTCTGAAGCATTTTGCATGAATTGTTCTTTTATCTGAGGAATATGATATTAACTTTTAATTTTTAATCTTTTTTTGGCTTAGGGCACATGCACATGCCAGAGAGAGAGAGAGAAACAGAGACAGAGAGAGAGAGTGAGGACAAAAATGAGAAATCACCTCCCAGGGCAGATGGCCATGCTGAAATCCCTTCTCTATTCTCTTCCCAGGATGTTGGGCACTCATGCACATGCACTCAGTGTGGTTTAGAAGTCATTGGTCCAGAACTTGAACCAGGGTCATGCATGTGAGAGTCTAGCAATGTAACTGCTACACAATCTGCTGGCCCTGATACTAATAACTTCTGTATCAATGATGAAACAGACAAGGAAAAGATACATCATTTTCCAAAGTCCACTGAAGTGCATATGAGCTAAAGGTGTGGAACTTCATTCTATGTTTTTATCTATGAAACTATATAGGCAACTGAAAATTATAAAGCAAAACTGTTAGGAGACCAAGGAGTTAGATTTTTTTTTTTTAAAGTTTGTCATATTTCTCTCAAGAGTTAGAGAAAGAAATAGGTATCATCTACAGGGTCTTAACATGCCCTGATTCCCTTCCCTCAAGCCGGTGAGCCTACTATGATCACAGGTAAACACCCGCTCCATTCATTCAGCATGTTTCTGGGCAACTGGGATCCAAAGCTTGGCCTTCCGGGTAACTCTAGCATTGCTGATTGACCCACTATCACCTGAGCCATTGGCTGAGTCAGAAGCTGAGGTTTTAGGTGATATATGCTGGAAAAACGTACAATGATTAAATGAGGATAAAAATAAAATCAATGGACATTTGTGGACTTCGGAAATCAAGCCTACTGGGAAACAAGAAGAATTTCAATGAATATCATGTTTAAACATAATAACAAATATTAGTTGATTTCCAACTATGTTACAGTATATAGCTGAGAAATTATATAAGTTTTCTTCCTATTTGCCTTTCTCAAGTTTATGTGTTACCAATGATGTTTAAGTCAGACGCCCGGGTGGATTTTGTTTATTTTTTCCTTTTCTCTACTTCTTCTCTGAGTAGCTCATCACACATTAAATTTGAACTCTGTCATCCACATCTCTCCATATCTAAGAGGCTTTAGAAGAAAACTTTACAGTTTTTAAACCTATTTTCTCAAAGTGGAGTAATAATAGAACTTAACCCCTTGGCTATGGTGAGATGAAAATGATAGATATCACAGGGAAGTATGCATGTCAGCATTGTTGTTAATGTTGGTATAATTAGATTCTTCTTTTTTTCTTCCTACATCTACCTTTCACATGCTCCAATTCATTTTCCTCATCTTTGCCAAAGTGATATATTAGATATGCACATTGATTATGTCTCTCCCATGCCTCAAAAATGTTGCTTCCCACAGCTGTCAAAATAGTCTAAAACACACATTATTTCTCAGGTCTACATCTGGGGCTTCCCCACTTTACAAACTCTATCCTTGTAAGTATGCTTTCCATATTGGTGTTCTTTAAGACATTAGATGTGTCATGCTTCATTCTACGCCAGGGCTCTTTTGTCTGCTGTTCCCTCAGGTAGGAATGTTTTACAAGTGCCTAGACACCAGTTGTCATCTCATCAATATTCAAAAATGTATAATCTCAACTTTAAAAAGTGTATAATCCCACCTGTCCATTCCTATCTTCTCAAATTGAATGTCATTTAATTAAACAACCACTCTCTATACCTCAGAGCAAAGCTATGTTTCACTTGGTTTGTGACATGTTAGCATCTTATCATTTTTAATTTTCAGGTTTTTTTTTTTTTTTTTTCAGAGAGAGAGATTTTTTTGCCAAAGGGCATGTACACTCCCTGGAGACAGAGAGAAAAATAGAGAGAGGGAAAATGAGAAATCACCCCTCCCCCAGGGGGAATGGATTACACTGTAATCCTTTCTCCTCCATTCTCCTCCTGGGATTTTGGGCATGCACACACATGTGTCTGGTATGCTTTTCAAGCCGCCAGGTCTGGGACTTAAACTGTGGTTAGTCATGTGGGAGTCCAGTACCACAACTACTGTGCCACCTGCCAGCCCCTAATTTTCCAGATTTTCTTAAAGAATTGTTTCATTTAACTTCATTTATTTATTCATTTTATTTATTTGAATTTGATCATAGAGGAACAGAGTGAGAGAGAGAGAGAGAGGGAGGGAAAGTGAGAAAGCAAACCACCAGATCTGAGACTCCAGCCGTGGTTGGTCACATGGGAGTCCAGTGTCCTTAACCACCATGCCACTTGCTGGCCTCAAATTTTCAGGATTCTTTCAATTTGCAATGAAAGCATTAATTGTGAAACATCCTGCAACCAAAACAAATGAACAAGACCATCAGCCCCATCAGGCCAAAGACTACGCCTGTCTGCTTGTGCTTGACATACAGTAAGTGCTTGATAAGTTTTTTTTATAAATTAATGAATAAATAAGTAAAAAAAAAACTTATGACTTACATTCTCAAATTCTTTTTGAATGTTTTATTCATTATACTATTGACAGTGTATTATTTCTTTACAAACATGAAAATAGCTCTGTATCTTGGGTTGCCTGGAAAGTCATAATGTATTTTCCTATGTTTTAAATGCAAAAATGTGTCATGACTTTTCTGACAACCCAATATATATGCCAAAAAGACATTGTTATCTTTAAAGAACACCTTTACAATTTTTTTAAACCAAAGTACATGTGCAGTAATTATCAGAATCAAAGAATTTATCAAGTGCATTGGAAACACGGTAAACGTCTGACAAGGACAGAACGTGCATCTATTCACCTTATGAACGAAATCCCAGTGACACAGCCACTGAGTGTTCACCATGTGCCACCTAGTGTGCAAATGGATGCTGAGTCTCGAAAGACAAATTTCTGGTGTCATTCTGTTGAAAAATGACAGGGAATGGCTTATAACCAAGGTCTGACTGGTTTAGTAACTTGTGCCTCTCACCACGATGCCCAACTACCTCATTGACAGCATAATCGAAGTTGATGGAATTATTCAGAGTCTATTTATTGAGAGTTAATTCCTGGTATCTTTGGAAGGAAGGTAAATACATATTGAATAAATAAGATAATTAGAATGTACTGGTAGATAGTTATTTCTCCGAGTCTTTCACTATCAAAGATAGTGAGGTCTCTACAGTGGAAGATCCAGAGTAGAATAAATCTGAAGACACAATGTGGGTTGAATACAATGTAAAGAATGAGCATTTTACCAAACCTAAAGAACTGGAAAATTTCACTTATTCCATAGTGTAATTATTGAAGACACTCTTGAATTTTCCAATTCTTTCTGTAAGTCAATATGAGCCAGGATTTTCAGAACCAAAAATCAGTCCATATATGATAAATTGAACAAAACAATCTCTGGGGAAGGAATGAATTATGTGAAGAATTAAATTCTGAATGTTTTTTCATAAATAATCATAATAACTACTAATGATAAGAACTATGGCAATTAATACAAAAATTTATCAAAAACAAAACTGATGAAAGATACGTTCATTTAAAATAAACCTATTTTACACACAGCTTCCTCTATTTTATTCAAGGTCATAAAATGGATTGGGCCGGTAGGTGGTGTGGTAGTTAAGGATGCTGGACTCCCACATGGCCGACCACAGTTGGAGTCCTGGACCTGGGGGCTTGCTTTCTCACTTTCCCTCTCTCTCTTGCTCTCTCTCTCACTCTGATCAAATTTTTTTTTAAAAAAAGGATAGATAAATAAATAAATAAATGGATAAAGTTAAATAAAATATTTTTTTATAAAATGGAATAAATTTACTAAGTAGAATTATCTCTTAGTATGTAAAACAAATTTTTTTAATAAAGGATAGATAAATAAATAAATAAATGGATAAAGTTAAATAAAATTTTTTTTATAAAATGGAATAAATTTACTAAGTAGAATTATCTCTTAGTATGTAAAACTTGCAATATAGATAATGTGACCAAAGCACTCAATTTTTAAGTTTCAATTGAACTAATTTTAATAGCTATATGAGGCTTACGGCTATCATGTTAGACAGTGTGGGTCAAATGTCTCAGTTTGTAATATCATTAGTTGTATAAATTCATATCACTCATATTCTTACCAAATTCTCTTAGCTTTTCTGAATTTCCTTTTTCAATTATTCTGGCTTTATATTCCAACACATTTCTTTTTACTTCTACATGTTATTTAAACTTTCTCTTCTGCAGTTCCCAAACCTGTGTGATAGGGACAATGATACATATTGTTAAATGTACTTCCCTCTACCTCATGAGAGATTGTGAGAATTAGTTATTATGTACTGCTTGGAAGGCAGGGTTGAGATAGGACATGCAATAAAACTACAGCTGATAGGAGTAAATGTGAAGAGTTCAATACATTCACTACTCTCCTAGACTATTAATTATTCAGAAAGGGGGGCAGGAGTAAATGTTTGTAACACAATAGAAACTATAACAAAAAAAGCAATAGTTTATCACAGGGTTTCTAAAATATAGATAGAGTTTCTATGATATAGCCTAAGTCATGTTTGACATTTTCTTTTACTCTCTGCTAGATGTAACATCTGGTCTTTAGTACCAAATACAGTTCCACAAAATCACTCCGTCTTCAACGATCACTAATCTCTTATTTTTATTAATGATTTCAATGATAGCATTGATTGAACATTTTACATTTCCAGATTTGAATATCAAGTCTTGAGATTTATTGGTAAAGAGTTAAATTTCACTTTGACAGTCTACAATTAATTAATATATAAGGAATACATCTGTATTAAGAAAATAATTAACGCAGAGTGATACAAACAATGATTATTCTCTTGAAACTAAAGCACCAATCAAATATATCATCTTGATTAATATTTTTTGAATTAGTTTAATACTCAAATATCTTCATCTGGAGAAATTAGTCAACCAAAAGTAAATGATTTGAAGTAGAGATCAGCAGGTAGCACAGTGCTAAAAGCATCTGGATCCTACATGGCCAACTGTGCCATTGAGTTCTGGATCTGGACGTTTGCAAAACATGTGGGCATGTGCGTGTGCACACCCAAAGTCCTGAGAGGAGAATAGAAGAGAGGGAACTCCAACATGATCATTCACCTGGGGGATAATTCTCAATTTCTCTCTCTTTGTCTCTGTCTGTCTCTCATGAGCACAAGCACTCAGGCAAAATCAGGAATAGAAAAAAAGTAAATGATTTGTAGATTCACATACATAAATTATGATGTATGATGGAAATAAATGTTTGACATGCAATTCTGATTTAGCCTTATTCAGTAGATTGTTAAAATTATTTTGGCAGACAAACATTTCAAAATGGTGATAAAATCTGACTGGGAAATATTACTTCCTCATAGAGAAAACTTTGTTATGTTAATAAGGGAAATGCCCACTTCAGAGTCAGACTTTGTCATTTTCTAATGGTCTGACATTTTAAGCACAATGACACTAATGATGTGAACTAATATCTAAAAGATATAAAGTATAGGCTATTTGAGAGCTTTGTGGAAAATTAGTTCCTTATTCTTAACTTTTTTTTATTTTTTGAGAGAGAGATTTTTGCCGTAAGTCATATGCACTCTCCAGAGAGAGACAGAGACAGAAAGTGGAAATCAGCCTCCCACCCATGGGGAGGATGACCATACAGCAATCCCTTCTCTTGGGATTTTGGGCACTAACGCACACACACCCAGTGTGAGTTACAAACTGCTGGGTCCAGGAATCAAACCCAGATTGACCATGTGGGAATCCAGAGCCATAACCACTACACCACCGGCTGGCTCCACACTGTTATCAAAGCCTTAGATGCCTTATTTAACCTGAGGCTATCACAGTAAACATCTAGTCTGTCAGTGGTTGCATAATTTTGTAATATACAAAACAATGAAAAAAATCTTAACCTTAGTTCTCCAATAGTTTCCAGAAATACTAATGCACTAAGAACCTTCCAGACAAGATTACAAATGGTTTGTTAATAACAGTTCATGTAGCAAATGGAGTACTATCTATACTCCACCTTTTTGGACATTCTACATAGGGTCAATTATTTGATATGCTAACTTTAGAGTCATGCCTAGTGATTTTGTTTGAAAAAATTTAAGGTTGATCTTGAATACAACTTAAATTGGGAGCCAGCAGATGGTGTGGAGGTTAAGGCTGCTAGACCCATGTGTCTGGCTGCATAGTTTGAGTCCCGGACCACTGGCTTGAAAATCATGCTGAGTATCAGTGAAGTCAAAGACATTACCATACACATTATAATCAAAAGATAATTTCCCATGATACAAAGGATACAATAAATAAGCTCTAATATTTAAAAACATTAGTTTTACTTAAAATAATAAAAAAGGAAGGAAAACATAGTGTAGGTTCATGCATGCCCTAAATCCCAAGAGTAGACTGAAAAAGATGGGATCATGGCATGGTCATCCACTCTGGGATTACTTTCCCTTTCTTTGTCTCTCTCTGATGAGCAAATGTGCACTATAGCAAATAATTCTAATAAATTAAATGGGAACTATAAAATATAAATCCTTTCTCAAATGTAAGGAATAGCAACACCTTATATTGTGTTCATTTGCTTATACTATGCAAATTATCTTTTTTTAATTGTCATGTATGTATTTATTTTAATACTGCTACTTCTTGTAACCATGGGTGTCTCTTACTTACTTTTTTTTTTTCTTTTTTTGGAGAGGTTTTTTCTATAGGACGTGTGCACTCGCCAGACAGACAGAGAGAGACAGAGAGATAGAAAGCAAGAAATCACCCCTCAGGGGGGATGACCATGCCGAAATCCCCTATCCTCCATTCTCCTCTTGGGATCCTGAGCACGCACGCACACGCGCCCGGCGTGAGTTTAAGCCACCAGGTCCGGGACTCGAACCGCGGTCGACTACGTGGGAGTCCAGCTACATAGCCCTTACGCTAACTGCTGGTCCCCCTCTTACTTACTGTTTGATAGAAAATACATTTCAAATTCACACGTAGAAATTTTTTATGGAATTATTTTTACTAATGACAAACATCCACTTAAGTTTTTGCTAAGCTGCTATCATACTGATAGTATCAAAAATATATATATATATATATGGCCACACAAAATACTAGAATCACATTGTAGGCTATACAACATTTCACTCCTGTTTCAGGTAATGATATACAAATAATAATTAGGTACTGAACATGCATAGACATATATATTTAGTAAATATATTTAGTAAAATATAAGTAGATATGTTTAGTAAAATATAAGTAGATATGTTTAGTAAAATATAAGTAGATATGTTTAGTGTGAAATGATTTAAAAATAAAAGCATAATTAATCATGAATATATACTTAGAGAAATCACTTTAATGCCTTCTTAAAATTACTTAACAGTCTGAAGGTAGTCCTTTATTTAAAAGAACAGATTGAGTGTGTAGTCACTAAATATTAGTCAATAAAAAAATTTAAAGTTGAATTATATGAAGTATTTATTAAACACAAATATGGGGAAATAAACATTAAATTATTTCGACTATTGAAGAATCAGTATGAGAAAAGGAGAGAGAGAGGAGAAAGCAAGCTATCCCTTAGGTTGTGACCCCAATCACTGAAACAAAATTGGCCTCCTAGATGGATACTGAAAAAAAAAACAAGGTAATACGATGGTGCAATTGCAAAATGTTCCAATATCTGAATTCTATAAAGTATCTCAAGTGTTTTATTGTTTTCCTTCAGCAAAAGATGGACTGTAGCTTCTAATGATTGATGGCTAAAGGCACAAAGTGGGTATCTTTACAAAATGAGGGAAAAAAATAGCACAAAGGAGATAGCTAGGTCTAAAATGTAGCATCTCTTAAAAAATATATTTGTCAATTTAAAAACATTTTGATGGATGAGTTTAAATTGAGTTAGAAATTAATCTTTGACCTCATTTTGCACTAAAACTATGTACTGAGAATCTGAAGTAAAGCATATTTGGGTTCAAATTTATTTTCAGAAATCTACACTTATGTAAATTTAAGGAGAGTATTTAAGCATTCTAATTTTATTTCTCTCACCAGTATATTGTAATAATAATAAATATGTCACTAAGTCTGTGACAACCACACAATTAAAAAATACTTCTTATGCTTCTTGTCAAGATTAAAAATCTTAATATATATCAACTTACATTCCTTTTCTTTTTGTTTTTTGTTTGTTTGTTTTTTGAGAGTTTTTTGCTATAGGGCATGCATGCTCGCCAGAAAGAAAGGGACAGAGAGACAGAAAGCGAGAACTCACCCCCCTAGGGGGGATGGCCATGCTGCAATCCCTTCTCCTCCATTCTCCTTTTGGGATCCTGGGCACATACACACATGTGCCCAGCATGAGTTCAAGCCACTGGATCTGGGACTCTAACCGCAGTTGACCACATGAGAGTCCAGTGACATAGCAATTACACCAACTGCAACTGCTGGTCCCTCAACTTGCATTCTTTTTTTTTTAGAGGTTTTTCCTATAGGGCGCGTGCACTCGCCAGACAGATAGAGAGAGACAGAAAGCGAGACCCAGACCCCACTGGGTCTGGGACTCTAACCACAGTCAACCACATGGGAGTCCAGGGACATAGCCATTATGCTAACTGCTGGTCCCTCAACTTGCATTCTTAACATTGCTTAACAGTTAATTTAATAAGTAGTCTCATTTTTATACAAAACACATATATTAACATAATCATTAATTGAATTAAGGTACTGGGGAACTAAGCATGAGCGCGCACACACACACACACGCACACAGTTATTGTTTTCTTTTTTTCATTTGTAGGGAATAGGTTTTATTCCTCTACCCAAATTTCTGATGTGTCATACGAATTCAAACACTTTCTAAGATAACAAAATTAAAGACTTTTAAATAAATTTCAAAACAGTGTAAAGAGAAAGACAATATTTAGCTCAGAAAGGCTAGGGAATTATGCTGATATTTTTGTACAATGCACTATACATAATAAATATATATCAGTCAAAATAAATTCTCTATGACTCTGTGACTCGTTCTGGGTTAAATATGGCCTTCCTCAAATTTATATTCTAAAATCCTAATCTAGTGAGATAAAGAAAACATCTTTAGCAAATGATGTGGTAAAAAACTGGGTATCCACCTGCAGAAAGATGAATATGAACCTCTATGTACCTATCTATCACCATTAACAAATTTTAACTCAAAATGGATCAAAGATCTAAATCTAAGACCTCAAACTATAAAACTACTGGTGGAAAACACCAGGGAAACTCTTGGAAACTTTGGGTAGGCAAAGACTTCTTGAGTAAAACCCCCAAAACACAGGCAATAATTACCAAAATAGACATGTAGGATTACATCAGATTAAGAAGTTTCTGCAGAGCAAAGGAAAAAGTAATTAATGTGAATTGACAACCCTCAGAATGGGAGAAAATTTTTGTAAACTATGCCTCTGGTAGGGACAAAATACACAAAGAACTCAAGAAGTTTGCCAGGAAAGAAATGATTAACCAATTAAAAGGCATGAAAAAGAGTTGAATAAACAACTCTAAGGAAGACATACAAACAACCAAAAAGAATATGAAAAAATGCTCAACATCCCTCATTATAAGGAAGATGCAGATCAATACCACAATGAGATACCACTTAACCCCAGTCAGAATGATGAAGATTAGAAGAACAAAGAGTGGTAAATGCTAACAGGATGTGGTGAAGAAAGGGGAATTCTCCTACCCTGTTGGTGGGAATGTAAATATGTCCAGTGACTGTGGAGAACAGTATGAAGTTCCTCAAAGATCTTCAAACAGAACAACCATATGATCCCGCAATTTCACTCCTGGGTATCTACCCAAAGGACAGGAGAATGTTCTGTTGGGAAAGTGCTTGCACATCTTGTTTATTGTGGCATTATTCAAGATTACTGACATGGAAACAAATCTAATGTTGACAAACAGATGAATGGATTGAAAAAGTGTGGCACATATACTCCATGGAATACTATTCAGCCATAAAACAAACAAATAAAACAAAACAAAAACACAAGACCCTGGCATTTTTTAGAAAATGGATGAATATGGAAGATTTATTGTTAAGTGACAAGTCAGGATATGAAACAGAGACATTGTATGTTTCCACTTAACATATACTGACTGTCCACACTCTATTGTACAGACTGAAAGATTGTAAGACATGAAAGCATTGAAAATTGTTACAGACAATGAGGACAACGTAGAAGGAGTGTGGGAGAGGGGAAGAATGTAGGAAAGAAAATTTGGGAAATAAAAATAGAGAGGTAAGACCTTTGTGGGACAAAGAAGTGGTTTATTATCTGTTGATAATCTGTTATCTGTTGATGACATGTATAGTATTCTAAATTGGACTGGTCTGAGGTGTATTTCATGCTGGCTAAATTCTCTTTACAATCTAAATAATGTATAGTGATTGAATGCATAATTAATATTAGTAATAATAATAGTAATAATAAACCATAATCCCCAGTGCCTCAGAAAATACTGTGACTGGAGATGGGATCCATAAGGTGGTGAACAAATTACAATAAGGTCCTCAGAGTGTCCATTTAAGAGACGTGTAAGTGTAGATTAGGACACACAGAGAGACATATAGGAAATACCATGTAAGGGCACAGTGAGAAGGTGGCCAGTTGCCACGAGTTGTATATTCTATACAGTTAAACTTGTTTGTTTAAAAGATTACTTATTTTTTCCACTAGAGAGACTCAGAGAGGCACAGAGACAGACACTCACATCAATGTTCTCATGCCATGATCCAATCCCAGTCTCACCAGCCAGGATCAAAGGCACAAGTGTAGGTCTTGGTGTATAGACAGAAGCTTTGATCCATTAATTGGTATCTTCTCATGTAGGTCGAGTTGTGTTACCATTGTACCACCATCTGGCCCCCTATTTTTTTCTTTATTGTCTTCCCACACCCAGCAGTAAGAAGAGGATTGATTGTAGTTTGAAATTATAATTTCCTGTTCTATTATGTATGTTCAGTTGCATAAACTATCTGACACTAAATAGAAGCTACGAAACAAAACAAACAAAACAATACAAAACAGTGGACAAATGTAGTCTGAGAGAAGAGATATCTACATAGACATTCTAGAAAGTCAAAAAATGAATGAAGAGCCAGGCAGTGATGCAGGGGTAAAACGTGATGCTCTGTGAGTAAGACCCAAATGGGAGGTTGGTCTGCCAGTGGGCCTTCATAGACCTCCCTGTGTACTCTGGGGACATGTGTGCCCATGATCCAGCTGGTTGAAGCAGGGAGTGGATCACAGCATCAAGACTCTTCTGGAGTGCTGTATCTCTGTCTGTGTGTCTTTCTCCCTCATGGAATGAAGATTCAAAACTTAAAATAAAAACATAAATGACAACTGAATGGAGTTTTATTGGTTGGTGAAGACATTTTCCATTCCACAAAGGTAGAATAAATAAAAATTGTACAGTTGTCCCTGGAGCATAAAAGAGAACCTGGATACCACACGGCTGACACAGGTTTATGTCTTGGCCTTGGTCACTTGAAAAACATGCCAGGTGTATGTATGAGTGCCCCAAATCCCCACAGGATGGAGGAGAAGGAGTGGTGCTTTCTATCTTTCTCTCTTTGTCTCTTTCTGGCTAGTATATAAACCCTCTGGAAATTTAAAATAAAAATAAAATAAAATTGTTGTAATAAAGAATGGCTTACCCTTGAAGTACTGTTCTGTAAAATATTTTTACTGAGTAGATAGGAGAGAAAAAAATCACCTTAATCTTTCTTATTGTAGAGTTCTATAATGGAGTTTTTATTAGAATACTCTAAAAAGACAATGCGATTTTTAAAAAAGTCAATTAAAACAATTTTGTTAAAATTTTGCAAGTGTATGTACTATAATATTAAACAGTAAACTGTGCTAAAATGAAATACATATGATTGATGCTCACTCATTTCCCAAAATTAATCCAGTTAGGAAGACAACAAATAGCAAACTGAAAGTACCTGAGCCTACCAAGTCATTAGCCAAATAATAAATATTGTACAACTGTCTCTAGGCAATATAAAATTTTAGAGAATGGGTCACCAGAGAAGTGAAAAAAAGTGTCTTGCATATTGTTACAGAATAAGAACAAAGATTTTTCTAAATGTTCATTTATATGAATATTGAGGCTTTCCATTAGCAAAGATGAAGTCACGGGACAAAACTAAGGAGGAATAGACACAGGCTGCGTAGCAAATGGATTGAAGCATTTTTAATTCGAGAGTACTGGTATAGAAACTGGATTAAACAATGGCCAATTCATGGAAGACACTGGCTTTCACAGTGTAGAGTACGAATTGTAGTGACCTCTTACATAAGAAAAGTCAATTATGCCCACTCACTACAGAAAGACCAATATGACAGACAGCAGGATTTGATCAGCACTGAGTTAGTATACAAGGAAATGAAGGGGTAAGAAAGTAGATCTACATTCTTTATAGGAGGAGGAATGAAAAGAATAGATTCTTGGGAACCAGCAGTTAGCGTAATGGCTATGTCGCTGGACTCCCACGTAGTCGACCGCGGTTCGTGTCCCGGACCCGGTGGCTTAAAACTCACACCGGGCGTGTGTGCGTGCGTGCCCAAGATCCCGAGAGGAGAATGGAGGAGAAGGGATTGCGGCGTGACCATCCCCCCTGGGGGGTGATTTCTCGCTTTCTATCTCTATGTCTCTCTCTGTCTGTCTGGCGAGCACACGCGCCCTACAGTGAAAAATCTCTCCAAAAAAAAAAAGAATAGATTCTTGGTCTTCAAAAGTGAGATCCAGATCACCAAGTGAGAGAAGCAATAAAGACAAGTTGATTCAAACTGTACTGGTTTTATCCTGTACTTTAAATCAATTACCAGTCACAGGTGTATGACCACACTGCAGGTTAAACTAAAACTAGTCTGGAATCAGTGGGTGCGCAGCGGTAATGCAACTGTGCCCACAGGGGAAAGGCTCCAGGTTTGTGTTCGGAAGCTTCTGCACATGGTGGGTGTGCATACACATGCCTATGGTCCGGGCTGACTGGGACTAGGGTTGCTTTAAGGATTGTGGTTGAGGGTATCTATTCTCTCTGTCTCGGTCTCTCTATATTTCTATTTGTTTTCTCATGTAAAATAACTGGGGAAAAAAAAAAAAAAAGCAGTAGCAGAAGCTGGCCCAGTGGCCTAGTGTTTAAGAGAGCAAGATAGCACATGTCCAACTGCATAGTTGATATCCCAGCCTTAGTGACTTAAAATTCACACTGGGCAAGTGTGCACATGTGACCCAAATCTCAGCAGGATGGAGAAATGGAGAAGGGATTGTGGTGTGACCTGCCCCACGGCGGCGATGGTGATTTCTCCCTTTACCACTGTCTCTCTCTCTTCCTCTGTCTCTCTCTCTTTCTCTGTCTCTTTCTGGAGATCACACAAATGCTCCAGTGGGGGAAAAAATAGAATAAAAAGATTTTAGTCTATACTGTGCTTTTTCTTCACTACTAAGAGCATATAAACACATAGTTTGTTTTCATTTCCTGTTATTCTATAATTCTTAAGATTCCCTCGTTATCAATACGAAGGTGACCATTATTTTCAGCCAAATAGGGACATTTCTCTTCATAATTATATTGAGCCATCCAGACCATCCTGGGCAAGGTGGTAGGTATGTTTGCCCTACCTGTCATTCCATGCAATGAACTATTTAAACGTATTTTCCAAAACTTTCTTCTTAAATACTAAAATACTGTTATTTCATTGATTTTTTTCACTACATTTTAGTTGCATTAATCCTTATTTACATTATAACTAATATTCTAAAGT
>NW_006207070.1:0-1665 GCF_000334495.1 Tupaia belangeri chinensis
TCCAGAGAAAAGTTATACTTTTATACACACACTCACACACACAAAGATATTAAACAAGATAAAAAATGTAAGCGCTATTTGCTATTATCCTCACAATACTGAACATGTTAAGATGATTCACAAGGTACTACACTGTCTACTCCAACAGGTAGTTGTGTGTCCTTGGGCATTTTACCTGCCTCAAGGAAGCTTCCTTTTCTCCATTTGCTATCATGTGTCAACAGACATCTACCATTCAGGGTTATTCTAAGCATTTGAAGAGAAATTCATGTGAAGATGTCTACACTAATGTTTATAATCTTTAAGAAAATTATGCACAGCCATGGCAGCGGTGCAGCAGTAGCACAAGGCTCTGTAAGTGGGAAGCCATAAGGAAGGTGGGGTTGGGCTGCCTATTGACCTGTACATGCCAGGCACACATGTTTTGATCCTGATTAGCTGAGAGGGGAGAGGGTAGTTATAGCATGAGATTCTTTCGTGGGTGTTTGTCTTTCTCATCGTCTCTCTTTCTCAAAAGAAAGATAAATATATTCTTAAGAAGAAAAAAAAAACAACTGTGCCAACTGTGAAAAGGCATTTGAATCAACAGTTTGGTGGTCTTACCCTTAAGGACCATCCACTTTTTCCAAACCTAATTGTAACATGAGCAGAAATGTTGAACAGATTTAAATCTCCTGAGGAAGCACTATATTCATACCAGGAAAATTAAAATTTAACACAAAAAAACACTGTAAGTAAAACTACAAAAATGATGGTGGTTATAAAGGGAAAACGTATCAATGTCAAAATGAACCATAGTAATTGGGGAAAGTAAATAAAAATACTACTTTGTAAAACAGGTAGTAAACAGATAGTCAACAGTTTGATGACTGAACTATTACTCAACAATGAACACTACTTTCTGGCTACATATTAAATATCTTAGTTTATTATATTCAAGAAATTCTGGGGGAAAAAACTTATAGAAACAGAAAACAGATCAGTGATGGCCAGGAACTGAGGTTGGCAGAAGGAAGCAAGAGGGCACGAGGTGATGAGATTGCTGTGTATCTTTGAGGTGAAAACATTGCTCTATGTTTTTGTTAAGTGAACTAAGGGTATTGAATTGTACTGTATGTTAAGTTACAAAACTAATGACCCCAAATAAATATTTTAATGACATCCAAAAGTATTCACAATGAATTAGTAAAGTATAAAGGACATACAATTTTAAAAATGTATATAGAAAACTTTGGGTTGTAGGATTAAACCACAGGGTCTTTTCCTCTCCTTTTTACCAGTGTTTTACAATCTACAATATTTTTGAAGTGAATGAGATAAAATATATTTTAAACTCTAAAAAAAGTTTATATGGGAGCTAAAACGTGTGTGGTGGTTGAGGTGCTGGACTCCTACATGGCCAACTGCAGTTCAAATCCTGGCTTGCTTTTCTCACTTTCTCTCTCTCTGGTAAGCACACATGCCCTAGAGTAAATTAATAATAATAATGATGATAATTAGAATAACTAATTATTATCATTACAAATGAAACAAATAATTCTTTAAAAAAACAGAAGTTTATATGGTCTCTTTATAATGGTAACAAGTTCAGAAGAGAAAGTTTACAGTAAGACCAGCAGTTAGTGTAATGGCTATGTTGCTGGACTCCCACGTAGTCGACCGCCG
>NW_006207070.1:1965-2467 GCF_000334495.1 Tupaia belangeri chinensis
GCAATAATCTATGAATAGCTCCCCATCCCCAGTCAAGTACTGTAGCCTAATATAACTGAACTTCTTGGAACTGAACTAATAATAACATAGGCCTCAAATTGGACAGTTCTGAGTTTTGGGAAGGTCATCCATTCCTGAAAGCCTTCAACATTAGGTTTCGAATGCCCAGTGACACAAGCTGGTCTCTTGAGAATTGTTTCTGCTGCTGAGAAGCAGAAAAATACAAAAGTCATAAACACAATGTTTTTAAGGGTTAAGAATTCATAACATTTCAATAATTCATAAAATAGACATGTAATCAGTGAGATCATAGACTCTTCCTGCCACATAGCTATATTTTTGATCTTTGGCCAAAACTATCAAATCTCAGGAGAAAGAAAAAGACTATGACACAGACCTGGCTTCAAGAGCAATAAAACACTGTGAATATGTGTAGTGTACATATGTATTTTTACTATATTCTTCATGGCATGTTCCATCAATTCATTATCACTTCTGCAAG
>NW_006207071.1:0-803 GCF_000334495.1 Tupaia belangeri chinensis
TCAAGCTGCTAGGCTGGAATTCTAACCATGGCTGGCCTTGTGGGATATGGCTTTCCTTAACCACTGGACCACACGGCCAGCTTGCTTGCATTTTATATTCAGTGTATTAATAATGTTTCTTTCCCCAGTTTGTAGACATAATTTTTGGAGTGTAGTCTTAGCTCTACATTATGAATTCAGTCTTCTCTACTGGTTCTTTTTACCACAGTTCTTCATTCTTTAGTTCCCTATTTTTTATTTTATTTTTTAGTCTTTGCTATAGAGCTTACGCATTTGCCTGAGAGACACAGAGACAAGGAGAAAGGGAAAATAAGAAATCCCAGGGGGGACTGCCATACCACAATCCCTCCTCCTTCATTATCCTTTTGGGATTTTGGGCATTCAAACACATATATATGTGCCTGGCATGATCTTTAAGTCACTGGGTCTGGGACTTGAACCATAGAGTTGGCCATGTGCGATCCAGCTGCTTTAGCCTGCATACAACCAGTTAGCCATCCCCCTCCCCCCCATTTAGTTCCTTACATAATTCCCATATTAGATGGCTAGATTTCATTGTCAAACAGTGAAACTAGATTTCCTCTGAGCATCACTGAGCTACAGGGGCCCTCACAGAGGACCAACTCTGTAGTTCAGAGATGCTCAGAGGAAACCTGGTGTTCCATGGCTGACACGGTTCAAGTCCTGGCCTGGTAACTTGAAAAGCTCATGCACTTGTGCGCAGGATTCTGATAGGATGGGGAACTGAAGGAAAAAGATCAGGCCCTATTAGAGAATTCTTTCTCTCATTACCCTGCCCTCCC
>NW_006207072.1:0-848 GCF_000334495.1 Tupaia belangeri chinensis
ACAGAGAGAGAGAAAGTTAGAAAGCAAGCTAGTAGGTTCAGGACTTGAATCACTGTCAATCATGTGGGAGTCCAGTGCCTCTAACCACCACACCATCGGAAGCCCCTAATTTATTTATTTTATTTTTAAATAAACTATTATCTTGTCTATCTGGTCTTTTTAATCCTGCTAGTTCTCACTTTGTCTTGGTCCCATTTACATGAAGCAAAGTGTAGGCCCTTTGAAGAGCCATCTGGATATGAGCTGCAAAGTATCTCTTTCAGGGGCTAGAACAACTGAACATTTTATGCTCGATTTCATCCTTCAGACCCCAATCTAGAGTGGTAGAGTCCCCTCGGTATTCTCTCTGTCTCTCACTCTTATTCATTGCATTTTTTTAAACTTTTTTTTTTTACTATATATTATTTTTAAGATATAGTATTTTTCTGAGCATTTGAATCTTTTGTATCTTGCTAATTTTCACATTTAACTCCTCATATTTGTAAGATGCAAAGCATAGTCCCTTTGATAAGCATTGACATTTGAGCTGAAAGGAAAGCCTTTTAGGGGCTAGAAAAACTAAAAATTATTCTGCTTAGATATCACCTACACAACCCAATAAAGAATGGTAGGTCACCCTCAGTACTCTACTTATCTCTCTACTTTTAATTTCTAAAATTATTTTATATTTTTAAGGTAAAGTATTTCTTTAGTCTTCTAAGTTCATTTATCTTGCTAATTTTCACTACCCCCCTCCCATTTAGGAGAGACAATGACCAGACTCTTTGAAAAGTCATCTGCATTTTAGCTGGGAGAAACCCTTTTTCAGGCCTTAGAACAACTGAAGATTTTCTAGCCCCTAGACCACT
>NW_006207073.1:0-494 GCF_000334495.1 Tupaia belangeri chinensis
GAAACTCTTCACATTAGCAAAGAAACAGTACACAGTATCCATCATTACAAGAAAGAAAAGAGAAAAAAGGACAGGAAAACAAATGGCACATGAAAATCTTTCAGTGTAAAATTATAGGAAGACAGACGGTAGATATTTTGAATATTGTTAAACGTGATAAAGGAAAGGGAAGCATAAAGGAACAAAATAAATCCATTCAGCTTTCAAAAATATTAATGTAAATTGCTACAGTAACATATGAAGGAGAAAGAATCATATTTCTTATTATAGATCTGTAACAATATTTGAAATATCTACATGAGCAGTGTAAAATAAATTCTCAAATATAATTTATGGAAATGGCTGTATTTTTCTGACCGAAGAGGACTGATATGGGAGAGACTGCTTGTAAATAGAATAAATATGGGAAAGCATGTGGTAAAACAGCTCTTATTTCCTAGTATATATAGTTCAGGTGTGGAAGGAATCCATTTTACAAAAAGTCTAACTGTCTC
>NW_006207074.1:0-554 GCF_000334495.1 Tupaia belangeri chinensis
AAATTATGAATACATCATCCTACTTTTCTTTTGTCATGTAAGTCTTCTGCTGGGAAGTCTGCTTTAGTCTGATGGGGTTCCTGAAATCTGACTTGATACTATTTTCTTACAATTTTCATTAGACTTTTGGCACTTTGAGTATAATTTGCCACAGAGAGAATATCTTTATGTTGACTCTATTTGACATACTTGGTATTTCCTGACTCTGGATATGAGTATCTCTTCAGAGACTTGAAAATTTTTCAGTTATTATTTCATGAAATAGTTTTCCCTTCTTCCTTTCTCTCTATCTCTCTCTTTCTTTTCTTTTTTAAGTTTCATTGCTAAAGGCTGCCTACATTCACTAGAATGAGACAGAGAATGAGAAAGCACCTCCCGACAGGTGTGGTCACACTGTAATCCTTCCCTTCCATTTCTCTATCCTGCTGGGATTTTGGCCATGCACGCTCATGTGCTCAGTATGTTTTTCAAGCTGCCTGTGGTCAGGATTCAAACATGCGATCTGACTCCCTTAACCAGTAGTCTATGGGGCTGGCCCATGAAATAGGTTTTCT
>NW_006207075.1:0-2310 GCF_000334495.1 Tupaia belangeri chinensis
GGCCTTATTTTTATGAACAGCTGCATGTCCATGTAGGTCAGCCGGTTTGTCAGCCGGATCTTCTAAGGAGTATGTGAACTTGGCTGGGCCCTGGTGTTCGCTTCCTCTTCCTCTTCCAGGCTGAGGGAGACTGTGCTGGGAAGCCTATATTTGGTTTTCACTTACTTGTAAACTGCTCAAGAAGATTCTGTGCTCTTCTCTCCGAGCCTGGTGTCTCTCAGCTGAGAGATTCTAGCAGCTTCTGTAAGCAAGAAGCTTTGGAAGTCCCTGCCCTTTGGTCCAGCCAGGCCCTTAGGATGGAAGCAATGGCATTTCTGATCACCATCTTGGACTCTGATGAACTTCGGTTTCGTTTTTCTTCAGTTTGGGCTTGTCAGGTTTCCGCATCTGCCCAGCAGCAGGTCAAGCACTTCTTTAGTGGAGGCAAGGCCTCTGTACATTGACGGGAAGATGCTGATAAGGTAAAGGCATTGCCCCCAAACTCTGTCAGTGAGTTTTCCACAGGCTTCCCCAAGGTGCCAGCTTTTAGGGACCTTTCCTTCCAGGTTTATACTGACTGACTGTGTGTCCTAGAGGCAGCTGGTCAAAGGTCCTGCAGCCCCGTCATCTTGCTCTTTTACTGACAACCTGTTAAATCTGTCATCCTCTTTTGAAGGTGACATGGTAAACACCTCCTTCCTCTATACCCTCTTTACCCCAGTCCTTAATCAAGCTTATCAGTCTTTAAAACTTCTGATATTCACTTCTGGGTCACTGTCCTATGGGTGGGTGGCTGCAAGACCTGGAGCCAGGCACCCGCAGTGATGGGAACTCTAGTTACCAGAAATTATTCGAGAAGAGAGACCCTAACAAGCCAATAACAACAGAAGGAATTGGGCAAGTCGCCAACAAGCCATCAGCCCCCAGAAAACCAAGCCCAGCTGGTGTTACAGGTTGAAAATTCCTTCATGAAGAAAAAAGATCTTAAGCAACATGATGGATTCAGAAGCTCATGAAAAGAGGCCACCAATCCTAACATCTTCTAAACAGGCGTGGTCGCCTCACATTACAGATGTTAGTGAAATGAAGATGACATGTGGGGCTACTCTGCAGCTTTCAGCAACATAGCCATCCCATTTCGCATCCAGAAGGTCCTCTTTTGGCAGTAGCTATACGGAATCAAAACCCAGGCTGCCATACTTCAGTTGAGGAGGGATGGATTCTGAAACTTGTATTGGGGACTCCTCCTCCCGTTGATGAGCAGAAGACAATGACACTGGCACTCATGTTAGGTCATACAAGGATTTGTCTTGTCTTCCCCAAAAGCATGTCAGTGCCCAGAGCTCACACACGGGACAATAGAAGCAATTTTCACTCCACTGGAAAGAGTTCAGACATGGCTTCAAGACCTTAAGCCTCATGACAAAGATATAAACAGTGATCAGACTTTCAAGCACTGAAATGCCGTGGAACTGGGGAGGATTATCGAGGCTGGGTGTCCATTCTTTTCCGTAATGGGTTCAACGATGCCCTTTCTTTGGGCCTCCATGGTCCCATCAAGGAGCATCTGCCTATGGCAATGACTCACAGTGCTCATTGGTCAACGGTTTTATCTGAGGAGGTCTGTTGGGGGAATCCTGCTGAGATTATTTTTTCCAGTTAATACTGTAAAAACTTGCATATAGTCTCATATTGGTGGGGAATTTCAGTCATTCTCCAGGGCTTTCAAAAAAATCTGGCTAGAGCAGGACAGAAAACTGACTAATCTTTTTAGAGGTGCCCATCTGAGTTGCCATCAGTCCCTCATCTCTTGGGGCATAATCAATCAGTACAACTTACGAGTTCTTATTAAAGGTCATATGAAAACAGTGTCATTAAGTATCACTTATCAACTGAATAGACCTAAGGAGAATGCAGTTTGACCTATCCCTAAATGACCAAATAAATGTTGGTGTTACAAGTCCAGGCCAGAGTGACCTACAGGCAAAGCTGTTTTCCTTATGCAGCAACAAAAACAGAATAAAAGGTTTCTCTAGGAAAGGTAAGGGTTTTGTTTTGTGTTATTATCCAAGCACTTTAGGCTAGTTGCCTGATAACACTGATGGCTTATTGAAAGGGAACCTAGTACACTATGAAAACTAAATATAGGGGCCGCCGTCGGCCGGGCAGGTTCGGAGGTTTGAACTGAGATCCCCGGCGGTCCAGGTCTCTGGCCAGCGTGCGGGGATGAGTGGGTCCCTGAGCCGAGCGGCGACGTTTCTCCTGTGCTGGGGGCGCCACGGGTGGCGGCCTGTGGGGTACAGGCGAGCTGGCGACAGGCTAGGGCGCAGG
>NW_006207075.1:2328-6312 GCF_000334495.1 Tupaia belangeri chinensis
CCCCCGGTCGGCTTCAACACCGCAGTGGGCCGGATCCTGCGGCTGCCCGGCGTCCGCGACTACGCGGCCTGCAACGGCTGGACGACCTCGGACTCCAACAAGGCATGAAAGACTACTCCAACTGACCCACCATCCCGCAGGTGTTCCTCAAGGCGAGTTCCTGGGGGCTGCGACATCCTCCTGCAGATGCACCAGAACGGGGACCTGGTGGAAGAACTGAAAAAGTTGGGGATCCGCTCCGTCTCTTAGATGAAAAGAAAGACCAAGACTGGAAGTGAGGCTCGGGGTCCTCACTGCGGACCAGATCTTCTGAGAAGTATGTGAACTCCGCTGGGCCCCGGCCTTGGCTTCCTCTTCCTCTTCCAGGAGCGTCCCCCCAGGACTCTGTGCCGGAAAGCCTTACGGATTCTGGTTGTCCTTGCTCCGAGCGCTCGCAGCCCCCTCTGGTCTGTAAGCAGACAGGTGATCTTCGCGTGTCTGGTGTCCGAGCTAAGAATGTTCTCTATTGTAGACGTAATGACAACCACTGGGCTGTAATAATGCCGCATTCTATGCTGTCCTACACGAATGTGTTCTTACATTCTCAGTTGTTCTTTGCCTAATTTAGGACTCAAACTAGGAGCTTTTGAATCATTTTATTCAGACTTGTGTGTGAATGTGTCAGTCTACAAAGATAATATATCCTCCCTCCCTATGTTTTTTTGTAATTTCTTCTGTTAAGGAAAATGATGGACAAAGAAGACAGTGTGATAACTGGGTGCTGTTTTTTTACAATAAATTGCCAACACAGGGACGCTGGGCATGTGTGAGTTAATTCTGAACAGCACCTGTCCCTGAGGGTTTTTGTGCCAGTGACCTTGTCTGGGGAGGTTAGGAGTGCCTCCATGCTTTTCTATTAAACTTGTCAAAGAAAAAAAAAAAAAAGAAAAAAAACTAAATATAGACCCAAAAAAGAAAAAGAGAAAAAAAGAAGAAAAGAAAAGGGAACCTAGTAGCCAAGATATGATTCTTTCCCCCCAGCCTTGATACCCTCTGTATTGAAATGTGAGTGGCCGTGACCAGCCCTGGTAAAGGCTCTCTGGGCCCCAGGACTCCTCAGGCTGACCTTTGCGACTCCATTTCTTGCTGTGCTGCTCTCAGGAGCAGTGAGTTGTAAGAGCGGTAGTCTTCATTAAATCTAAGCACATATGAGGGGAATTCAAACATTTGTGGAAAAGTGAAATTAGAGCACACGTTTACTTGGGTTTAAAATAAATTTGAAATCCATATAGTTTTTCCATAATACACGTTTTCCATGAACCTTCTGAGGACCTCGCATGCATGGTGGGACAAAGGGGCAGAACAGAAGGAAAACAGCTCATTAGTTACAGACTTATAATAAATGTGTTGTCAGTTTTGAGACTGAGCACCTGCTGGGGTCGTCATTATCCAGCCTGTGTCTGTGTAGACATGGCAGAATCAAGCAGCTAATGGAAGTACCCTTTTGCTTTCAAGCTTTGAATGTTTTCTCTTTAATTCAAATGTGACCTTAAACCTTTCCAGAATGTCCTCATGCTGATTTCTCCATTTCACTTCCAAAAAATGGGGGATTTTACATTTTGTTGCATTTCATCCTGCTAAGTTTCACATTAATTATGTATACATCAAACTGTTAAGCCCAGTTTCTTTGAATTATTTGTGCCAGAAAGGCTTTGGGTTTTCTTTTTTTCCCTTGAGTAATAATTTGTCATAGTCAAGCATCCCATTGTCTTGAAACTCTTTGTAAAAACTAAAGACACTTCCATCAAATTTCATTTCGGAAGCGTCTTAGTACAACCTCAGACATTTTTTTCCCCTCCTGGTTCTAAATGTAAGAAGGGGCTTGTAGGGAAGACTAGCTCTCACCCACACCGTTAGCTGTGTTTTATTTACTCTTGGAAATAGAGAGGTCTTAGGATTTTGAATTTTAGTAAAACATCGTGTCATGGAAACAATAAGACTGAGAGCATGTGATCTAACTAAAGATATCTGAAAGTTATTTTCAACTCTAGAAGTTGGTAATAGCTGGATAGCATACCTCGTCCTGTAACAGAAAACAACTTGTCAAAGGAATCAGAAAATACTCAAATGAATATATATGTATATACCAATTGAAAAACTAATGAACTTATAAGAAATATCCTGAAAAAGTGGTTTATGAATCTTATTTTTAAATCCATGTACTTACATAGGTAAGGTTGTTTTCTAGCATCTAACATGGCAGAATAGGTAGGTTTTCCGTACCAGTTTTCATCTATGTCGCTAATTGTGGAAACGTGCACATACTGACCGAAATGAAATCAGGGCTTCCCCTGGTAGTTCACTGGAAGTTTGAGCAGATAGTTCACGAAAGCTGTTCACCTCTAAATGGCAAATGGCTGGTACAATAAAGCGACATCCTTCCAACAGCACGGGGTTAGGAAGCACAGGAAGCCTTTGCCAGGCAGCGCTCCAGCTAAATGGCTTACAGCAGCGGTGTGAGGGGCTGTGCTGGACAGAGCTGCTCCCCTTAGAAATGTAGGTGCAGATAACGTTTCCAGGAAAAGAAAGAATGCAACACCGAATAACTGTGAGTGGCATCCTTCCCTCTATGAAATAGAGCCAGGATTTGAAGAGGCTTGTGTTTCAGAAATGAATGAGGAAGGCACCTCGTGCCCTTATGCCCTGGTTGACTTCGTGGGCCCTGAGCCCTCCAGGCATGTCGCGGTGCTCTGTGCCCTGGGAATGCACTCCACGGGGCCCCAGGTCTGAGGGCTTGCTTTCACCTGTAGTTACACTCCATGCAGTGATAGAAATCTGGTCTACAGCACTTTTCTGAATTTCAAGTAAAGTGAGAAAATACTTTGGTATCTGCTGTCTTGATATGTTGGTTTTTAAAATAATTACTAATAAATATTTTTCATGGCTTAACACACACAGTTTTTAAATTGGTCACTTTTTACAGCTTTTTTTTTTTTTTTTTTTTTTGTGGCGTAGTTTCTCTGCCTTGCAGCTTATAAGTTTCCCTGTCATGACACAGCCGATAAATAAAGAAACCCAGGTGATCCACATTCTCTATGCAATCAGTAATAACCAGGTGCTCATGAATCAAATATGACTGAGGCAGATAGGTTCCAGCCTCGATGTCAGTAAGCAGCTCCCATAGGTTTCTAAGTGGCATGACAATGGAAGTGCTCAGAGGGATCACACAGCACTTAGCCAGGTTAAGATCTAAGCAGGCTGTGAGTTTCTTGTTAAAGTCATGGACAATGCTGGCAGGATCACTATCTGCAAACTGGGACCGGCACACTGATGAATTCAACCTCATCTTCGAAGATCTTAATGTTCTCTTCGATTGTCTGGTAGCGAGCAGCTGGGGCATCGGCAGAAGGCTCATTTAAGACGTCGTCTTTGGTATACTTTATTCCACAGTAGTACACGTCATCTGGTTGAAGAGCAAAATATTTGTACACATATGCTCCTAGAATGACACCTGCAAGCACAAATGCATCCAAAGCACATGCACCAACACCAGGCTCTTCTTTGCCCAACTGGTACCACATCATCCGGGTCCTTGCAGTCCACAAAGGCGTCGTGGGGGTGGGGGGGAGAGATAATGAGCGCCTCCTCGCAGCTCTTGGGCTCGTCCTTCTTGGCCTCCTTCTGGGCCAGGGCCGAGTGGAATGTCACCTTCACTATGGCATGGTCTGGGGTGCCCTCGGAGGGCATTGGCAGGCTCGGGAACGGTCTGTGGGCAGGGGGCTCACCGCTGTGGATGCAGCCCCCTCAGCTGGCCGCGGACACAGTGCAGCAGCAGCTGAGAAGGCTCGGGCTGCTCCACTGCGGCTGAGGCTGCTACTGCCCATAGGCTTCTTAAATTTGGCAAAAAATTCAACAGAACTTGTCGTCAGCAGCTTTGTCTCAACTTTTAGTTAAAATGTGCTATGAATAAGATTCTAACTATTGGGACCAGCAGTTGGCATAATG
>NW_006207076.1:0-507 GCF_000334495.1 Tupaia belangeri chinensis
GGGTATTTGAGAACTGTGCTTCTAGACCTGTGTAGTCCCTTTTTCTGGGGGATGGGGGGCTCCAGGATTGGGTGAGCTGGGGCTGGGGCTGGGGCCAGTGACTGTGGCCCTGCCTCAATGTCCCTTGCTGGCCAGGGGACTGGTGGATATCCTGGGTTTCTGACTGAGCATGTTGAAGTCTCCAGCTGTAATAGTGGATCATGTGTTTTGCTTTACGCTTCCACCAAGGTTTTGCCTCGGTTACTCTGAACTGTTGTAGATAGGTCTTAGTGATGTGGAAGTAAGATGTGGGGGAAGCGGAAGTGTCCTGTAGTCTTGTGATTAGGTATGAGTCTCAGTGCGCCTGAGCCTGGGAGCTGTGAATTTCTTACTTGCTTCTCAGTTTCCTGTTCACCCCCAATATACACCTTAGGTAGGACAGGATGGCTAGAGCTGGCTAAAGTTGCCCCTTTCCCTCACTTAGGTCAGAAAATCTAGCCCATATTCAGTTCTGGTCAAAGAGTTTCT
>NW_006207077.1:0-958 GCF_000334495.1 Tupaia belangeri chinensis
TGACTGCTTTTGCTGTGTCCCATAGGTTACAAACACTTGTTTGCTCATTATTATTGGTTTCAATGAAACTTTTGATTTCAGTCTTAATTTCTTCTATAGTTGTAAAGTCATTCAGGAATAGATTGTTTAATTTTCATGTTTTTGTGAATTTCTGAGGGCTCTTTCTGTAGTTCATTTTGAGTTTAATTCTATGGTGGTCAGAAAAGATGCTAGATATAGTTCGTATACATTTGAATTTGCAAAGACTTGTTTGGGTCCAATCATGTGTTTGAGTCCAATCATGTGTTTGATCTTCAAAAATGTTCCATATAGGAGTGAGAATAGTTTTGTAGTTGTGAGCAAAATACTTCGTAGATGTCTGTCAAGTTTATTTTGTGGTTGTTGGGTAAAAAATTTTGTAGATGTCTGTCAAGTCCACTTGATTGATGATGTCATTTAGGTTGTGTATCTGTTTGTTTATTTTTGTCTAAGTAATCTGTCCAGAGGCGTCAGGGGGGATTCCCTACAATTATTGTGTGCAGTCTATGTCTCCCCTGAGAACCAACAGGCTCTCTTTGATGTGTTTAGGTGCTCCAGTGTTGGGTGCATAGATATTTATAAGTGTTATATCTTTTTGATGAGTAAGTCTTTTTATTACTATATAATGTCCTTCTTTGTCTCTTCTTACATCTTTCATCTTAAAATTTACTTTGTCTGATATCAGTATCACTACTCTAGCTTTATTTTTTTTTCACTTGCATGGAATATCTTCTTCCATCCCTTCTCTTTCTGTTTATGTATGTCCTTAAAAGTGAGTCTGTTTCTTGTAAGCCACATATATATGGCTTCTGTTTTTGTATTCATTCAGCCAGTCTCTGTCTTCTTTTTCCCAATTTTTTGGGGGATTATTTATTTAATTTTAATAATAATTTACCATATTACATATACTTATTTTTTTTAATTTCAAGAAAAGCAGTTT
>NW_006207078.1:0-279 GCF_000334495.1 Tupaia belangeri chinensis
GCGGGGTCTCTCACCGAGTCTTGGCCGCTCTGTGTCACTGCCGTGCCTTCCGATACACAGGTGGCGTGTGCCAGCAGGATGCAGGAGCCCTGGGGCTTCTGAGTCCTGCCTGGGCCTCCCTGGAGCCCTTCACCATGGCCTGAGCCTCAGCCTGGCTCTCCTGAACTTCGGGCCAGGACCAACGGGAAGGGGCTAGTGCCAGCGCCATGGCCACCTAGGAGAAGACAGCACCAGGCAGCTGGGTCTGGGACTGAGGAGAGGCCCATCCTTTAAGTGCTG
>NW_006207079.1:0-1173 GCF_000334495.1 Tupaia belangeri chinensis
TTATCATTATATAATGTCATTCTTTATCTTTTGTAACACTTTTTGTTTATACTCTATTTTATATATATTTACATAGGAATCAAGTTTCCTTATGATGCTATTTTCACAGCATATATTTTTACATCCTTTTCATTTCAACTTACTTTTATTTTGGAATCTAAAGCTTATCTTCTGTTGAAAATGGTTTTTATTTATCTTGACAATCACTGTCTCTCTATTGAATATTTTAAATCCATTCACATTTGGTGTTATTAGTGACAATACTGGATTTACATCTGTGATTTCATTTTTTTTATGTCTGTCTTGTTTTACTTTTACCATTGCTGCTCTCTTATACGTTAAATGAATGTTTTCTAGTGAAACATTCTTGTTTAATTGTTTGACAATGATGACCAATTGGTCATTTAACCTTCTTATTTAGTATTTCTATTTCTTCGTGAAGACTCTAGTTACCATTTGCTGTCACTATATACACCAATACGACATTGCTCATATCCTTCTCTTTTCACAAAAATATTATATTTCTATGTAGTATAGTGCCAGAAGTGTAATTGTATATCTTATAAACACACACCAAAGGCCTATGAGGGGCTTCAAAAAGTTCAGGAAAAATTATGAAAAGAACTATGTATGGATTTCAAATTTTTTATACCAAAATAACTTCTCCTTTAATTTTGTTTTTCCACTAACTTTTTGAGAATGCTGTGTTTGTGTGTGTGCATGTGTGCATACACAAGCATGTATGTTTAATTCACTTAATAGAAGAAAGTAGAAGAAATATGCCATTATATAATAGTTACTTTGAATTCTTTGTCTGCAAAATCCAGTGTCTAAGCACTCTCTAAAGCAGTTTGTGTTGTCATTTTTTTTAAACCTTGAATATCATTACACATTCTTATTTATTTGCTTGCCTCATAATTTATCATTTTTTGGTTCAAAACTGAATATTTTTATAATACATTTTACCAGCTCATAATACCACCCCACCCATAAGATGGTTATTACTTTTTGCTATTATGTTTTTTCCAGTGACTTGGCTGAACTGATTCAGGGAAGACTAATTCCCCTCTGTATCCGGCTTCTGATGCTATTTCTCAGGCTATTTCTCAGGAAGTGCAACCTTAATCACTGACATCCCCATACCACTAGGATGATAGTGGTTTTGTTTTATTT
>NW_006207080.1:0-927 GCF_000334495.1 Tupaia belangeri chinensis
GTAGAGAAGATAAATATAAATACAATGTGCTATAAAAGAGAGGAATGGATGATAGGGGGCAGGTGGGATGAACAAAGGGAAAAACTTTTTTTAAGAAAGTTAATTTTGCTGTCAGGTGCATGCATTTGCTGGAGAGACAGAGAGAGACAGAAAGCAAGAAATCACCCCACAGAGGAGATGGCCACACCACAATCCTTTTCCTCCATTCTCCTCTCAGTATTTTGGGCATGCATGCATACATGCCCCACATGAGTTTTAAGCTTCTGGTTCTGGGACTCATACTGTGGTTGACTACATGGAAGTTCAGTGACTTAACCATTACACCATCTGCTGGCCCCAATAAAATCCTATAACAGTCAAAAGAATGTAAAGATCTGTGTTTAAAAAATTATGTAACTTTTGCTTTATAAAAAATTTTTACAATAATTTTTAAAAAATGCTAAAGATAAAAACATATAATACAGGATATAAAAATGCTATAGAGGGAACCAGCAGTTAGCGTAATGGCTACATTGCTGGACTCCCACTTAGTTGACCGTGGTTCACGTCCTGGACCCGGTGGCTTAAAACTCACGCCGGGCGCGTGTGCGTGCGTGCCCAAGATCCCTAGAGGAGAATGGAGGAGAAGGGATTCCAGCGTGACCATCCCTCCTGGGGGATGATTTCTCGCTTTCTGTCTCTCTGTCTCTGTCTGTCTGGCGAGCTCACGTGTCCTGTAGCAAGAACCTCTCCAAAAAAAAAAAAAAGAAAAGAAAGAAAGAAAAAAAATGCTATAGAGAGAGTCAACAAGATAGACCATGTGGAATAAAAATATTCTAAAAGTGAATACAGAACATAAACATTTAATGAGCCCAAAACAAAAAACAATTGGTTGATTTTAGTGTATGTGGTAATATCTTTGACTGAAAAAATGTTCAGTATATTTAT
>NW_006207080.1:937-1191 GCF_000334495.1 Tupaia belangeri chinensis
CAAAGGAGGAAAGATGAGGAAGAGGAGCAGGCAATACTAGAGGGGAACTTAATATTTGAGAAATCCAGGAAGTTAAAAAGATAGTTTCATTTGAAATCCATGAGGAGAAATGGCAAAGGAAGGATTTGGGATGATGTGAAAGGTCAGGAGATAGTAAGAACAAATTTCTAAGAAATACATTTTTTAAGAAAAGAATGTCATTAGAAACTTACCAATCGCCTTTTGAAGTTTTTCTGAAAAATAAAATGGAAAGA
>NW_006207081.1:0-724 GCF_000334495.1 Tupaia belangeri chinensis
TTTTCCCTGAAGCCTCACTGACATTTGTCATCCTTTAGTTATTTATTTTTTAGTGATAGCCATTCTAACTATAGTTAGGAGGTATCTCACTGTGGTTTTGATTTGCATCTATTTCCTTTATGATAAGAGATGTTGAGCATTTTTCAAGTGCCTTTTTGTCTCCTTGTAATATCTTGGTTGAAAAGTTGCCATTGTTTATTATTTTTTAATTTCACATCATTGCTCCTGTGTGGTTTTTGTTTTTGTTCTTGCTGGTTACATAGTAATTGCTTTTATGCAGTAATAACCAAATAAATTTTTCAAAGGAAATTAATTCATTAAGAGTTTGTCATACACCACATCCTTTAAATCAGAAGACGTTTCTTGGGGCCAACAGACAGCATGGTGGTTAAGGTACCGGACTCCACGTGACCAACTGTGGTTTGTGTACCAGACCCGGAAGCTTGAAAATCATGCCAGGTTTGTATGAATGTATGCCCAAAATTCTGGGAGGAGAATGTAGAAACAGGGATTATGATGTGACCATCCCCCTTTCGGGATGATTTATAACCTTCCTTCTCACTGTTCTGTCACTCACTAAAAATAAAAAACAAATAAACAAAATAGCCCACAAACTTCTCTTCATTTTCATACATAAATTTGTTTCTTTTAACAAAAAACAGAAATACCTATAGCAGTGTTGTAACTAGTATGACATTACTTTTAGACATGTCAAAGTAAAAAT
>NW_006207082.1:0-727 GCF_000334495.1 Tupaia belangeri chinensis
TCTCTCAGAAGAAATAAATAAAATAAACTTACCAGAAAACCCACTTTGATCTCTTACCCAGCCTAGTGAGAGTGCCTCTTCTGCTCAGGATATTTGGGCTTGTGGGACTGACAGAGGAGTTAGAGAGGGAGCAGGTCAGGGTACTCACAGAACTATAGTGGAGGGCCTCCTATCTTTTCTGTGCTGTCTGCTGTCATTCAGTTGAAGTCTCTTCACATGCTGGCAGAATTTAATGCAGAAAGTAACAACCAGGAGTTCCACATTTGTTTGAACACATATCTTTGTCCCTAGGAAATGTGGCATGACTTTTGTCAAGAATACCTCATCTTGAGTCTCATACAAACAGTGGAGCAGCTCCAGAGAATATGGCTCTGGAGGAAGGGGTGCTGGACCTTGGCCTCTTCCTGGGCCCATCGCAGTAGCTCCCACTTCCTCTTTTGAGATAGCTGGCAGTGGAAAATGTTCTCCATCTCTCTCATGCCCTGTTCACTTAAAAGGCCAAATAGGAAGCGCATGGTTGGTGCTCCAAACCAGTCATGCATTCTGCATACTTTTAGAAACTTCTTTATACTGATGTTGTTAGGCTGTTTGCTTCTCTTCTTTTTATCCCCCAAGGCACAGGACATTGCTGCAAAGAACTCCTGGAAAAGGTGAGTGAAGCTGTAGCTCAGAGAGAAAGTGTTAGTTTGAAGAACACCCATCTTCAAGAAAGTGAAGACAATGGCCT
>NW_006207083.1:0-10284 GCF_000334495.1 Tupaia belangeri chinensis
TTCTGCTTGAATCTTTATAATTTCTTTTCTCTTGGCATATTTGGATATTGTGCTGTAGTTTTTCTAATTCCCTGAGGCATTATGTTGGGTTTTCCATTTGTCACCTTTCTATTTTTTCTTATGCTCACTAATTGCTATGCTATGAACTTTCCTCTTATGACTGCTTTTGCAGTGACTAGTAGATTATGGAAGCTCATGAACTCATTATCATTTGTTTCCATGAATATTTTGATTTTATTTTTTCTCTTCAGTAGTCATGAAGGCATTCAGAAGTAGGTTACTTACTTTCCATGTATTCATGTATTTTCTAGAGTTTTTCCTGAAAGTAATAGCAAGTTTTATCATGGTCAGAGAAGGTGCTGGATATAGTTTATATGATTTTGAATTTGTAAAGGTTTTTATTTATTTATTTATTTTTTCTATAATGTGGCCAATCTTCAAAAAGTTAGCATGCGGGACTGAGAAAAATGTTTCTGGATGGAAAGTTCTATAGATGTCTGTCAGGTCCATCTGATTTATGGTATCATTCAGGTCTTGAATCTCTTTGCTTATTTCTTGTCTCATTTTTCTGTCTAAAGAAGCTAACATTGTGTTATTGTGATATCTCCAACAATTCACATGTTATAGTCTATCTCTCCTTTTAGATCTAGCAGTCTTTTTTTTTTTTTTTTAACTTGAGTGTTCTTGAGTTGGGTGCATAGAGATTTATAAGTATTATATATTATTGGTTTATTATCCTTTTTACTAATATATGTATTTGTCTCTTCTTATGGTTTTTGTCTTAAAGCCTATTCTGTCTGACGTCAGTGTAATGACTCCCGCTCTGTTTTGGTTTCCATTTGCATGGAGTACCTTTTCCCAGCCTGTCATTTTTATTTATTTATTTATTTTGAAGGGGATTTTGCTCTAGGGCGCATGCACTTGCCAGAAAGACAGAGAGAGACAGAGAGAGAAAAAAGCGAGAAATTACACCCAGGGTGAATGGCCATGTCACTATCCCTTCTCCTCCATTCTCCTCTCGGGATCTTGGGAATGCACTCACACATGCCCAGCATGAGTTTAAGCCACTGGGTCTGGGACTCGAACCATGGTTGACTATATGGGAGTCCAGCAATACAGCCATTACACAAACTTCTAGTCCACCAGCCCTTCAATTTTAATCTGTTTATGTCTTTATCCATGAGATGAGTTTCTTGTAGGTGACAGATGGAACATTTCTGATGTATAATCAATTCAGACAGTCTGTTTGTCTTGATCAGAGATTTTAATCCATTAATATTCACCCTTATTATCAATATTCCCAGACTTGTCTATACCATTAAGTTGTCCATACTCTTGGTTATTTTTTGTTCTCTTATTGCTGTCAGTCTGTGTGAAGTTTTCTTGGTATAGTACTCCTTTCTGAATTTCTTGAAAGGTTGGTCTGGAGTTACTAAAGTCTTTCAGGGTTTGCTTATCATGAATGTTTTAATCTTATTTTTTTCCCATATGAAGGATAATATTGTTGGGTATAGAATTATTGGTTGAAATCGTTTTGCATTTAACACTGAATATATTTCCCCATTCTTTCCTTGCTTATATTGTATCTAATGAGATGTCCAGTGTTATCTTTATGGGATGACCTTTGTAAGTGACTTGACGTTTCTCCCTTGAAAATCTTAATATCTTGTCTGTCTGTGGTTTTGGCTAATGTGGCTATGATATGCTGTGGAGTTTTTCTAGGGTTCATTCTATTGTGGGTTATTTGTTTTTCTTGAATCTGAATGTTTGAATCCTTCTCTAGACTTGGAAAGTTTTCTTCCAGTATTTTGTGGAATTGATTATCAATGCTTTCATTAGTTTCTTCACCTTCTGGGATACCAATTATTCAGATGTTCGACATTTCATGGTTTATAGTATTACGCATATGCTATTCTATTTTACTGGGTTGTATTCTCAGAGTTTTTGATAAATTTTTTAAGTTGCAGGTTTTGTCTTCTAATTCTGATATTTGTTCTCTGCATGGTCTAACCTGCTTTAAATACTTTTGAGGGGTTTTTTGATTTCCTGTATTATGGCCTTCATACCTAACAGTTTCATTGATTCTTTTTTTATGGTGTCCAATTCTTCTTTCATATTGTGGAAGGACTTTCTCATCTCTTGGAGCTCAATGTCTCTTTTCTCTTATATTTCATAGTTTTATTTCCATAAATATTCTACATTCTTTTTCTGACACTTTGGTAATATCCTCTAATTTTTCCCTACTTGGAGACAAGTTATAGTGTTCTCTTGCTGGAGAAGTATTACTTGATTCTCTTATTGAGGTTTTTCTCTGATTTTTAGTCATTTGGGAACACATTCACTTTTGGCTAATTTGTTAAAGAATTCTTTAACTGTGAGCTTGTGTATTTCTCTTTGCTGTTAAATAATTCAGTGTCATTTTCTCCCTTTTCTACTGTGTCCTTCAGTGTGATAATCACAGGAAGAGTTTTGAAATTAGATTTATGATGTGGAGTTCACTTTTTGCAGCCAGTACAGTAAGATGTATGGTATTCTCTAAATCTCACACTATTCAGATGTTTAGCTACTATGCACCTAGACTTCTCTACACAGTGGCTAAGGGGTGAGCAGTAACATAAGACAGTAAGGTCAAAGAAAAAGAAAGTAGGAAACAGAAATAGGAAGAAAAAGCAAAGAAAAGGACAGAAAGAACTAGAACAAAAGGAGAAGAAATAAGCGGAAAACACATAACAGAGAATAAAATTGAGTTAAAAATTTAACTATTCATCTTTAAGATTCCATTTCTAAATACGTATCCATTACACTTTTATTTTTTGGTGCACTAGAGTTCAATCTTATTTCAGAATATTTACTTAGAATCTTCTTCTCATCTGAAATGCCCTCTTTGACTTATTCCTCTCACTAAAACCCACTAATCTTTTATAGGAGAGCTGATTCCTACCACAAAAACAACTTTAACTTTCTAGTCTACAAAACAATCACCATCATTATCAAACAAAAATGGTAAATCATGATTTACTCAAGCTGTGCTTCATGTGCAAGTCTTGATTATTCTCAGCTGGATTAGCTTTCTTTTTGGCTTTCCATATCGTCAACTGCTTGTAGTCCCTGATAATGTAGGCCTTTAATGAATGCTTATTGTGTTGGGTGCAGAATTCATCATAACGTTAAACTAAACATTTACAGAGGGATTATAATAGACAGGTAACTGAGACAGTGGTTAAATAGTGGCCTATTGTAGGAGTGAGAGTGGGAAGGTTAGTGTGGTCATCTGAGATCATTAAAAATGGCTGACCCATAACAATATGTATAAAAATATAAAATGTAAATAAAAAATACAAGAAGATTTCCTTTTTAAAGTGCTTTTAATTAAAAAAGCCAGGCCTTGGAAGTTTGGGTTCTTTTTTCCTCCCTTGTTGCAAATTCACATTGTGATTTTGGCTGGGTAGTGGAGAGCGTGTGTCATCTGCGGGTGGCGCTGCCCAGGGTAGGTGGATGGGCAGGCCTCTCTACTGGAAGGTGACCACGTTTGGATGAAAGTGCATCTCTTAAAAACAGAAATAAAAGCAAAGTGTATGGGACACAAAGCAGAATTTAACTTGGAAGACCAGATGAGAACATTCTAAAAATATTTTCTATCATTTGAAAGATAAATTTGATTTAAAGAGGCAGAAAATATGTGGTGAAGCATTATGAGCTAAGGGAAGGAAATGATGAAAGGTGAAAGAATTTATATTTGAAAGCACAAAGAATTTTTCAAAATGGAGAATAAATAGGGGTAGTCAGAGTCTAGGCACATGTAGAATTTGGTGGAGGAGTTGAGAGGTTCCTGTTGTCACTGGTTCTGTTTCTGCTTCTACATTTCACCAATACTACTCTCTCACCAAAATCACTGCTCATCTTCTAATCACCAAATCTAAAGTGTTTTTTGTCAATTATTATCTTAATTAACTATACAATTTGACACTATTGACAATGCTCTGCTATTCCCTTCTCAGGCTTCTCTGATAACAATTTCTATACCTACATTTTTGGCTATTTCTCCTTCATATTTTCTATTAGCTATTCTTTTCCTCCTTTCCTCATAAACATAATCATTAGACTAAACAGGGGCATCCACGAATACATTTACCAAATTATGGCACATTTTTTTTTTTTTTTTTTTTGCTATAGGATGCATACAGTCACTAGAGAGAAACAAAGAGAGGGAAAGTGAGAAATTATCCCAGAGGGGGATGACCATGCAAAGATCCCTTCTCCTTTATTTTCCTTTTGGGATTTTAGCACACATAGTCACCCAGTGTGATTATCAAGCCAGAGGATCCAGAATTGAAATTGTCCTTGACTATTTAGATTCCAACTCCTTAACCACCATGCCATCTGCGGGCCCCAGGCACTTTGTTTTGAATACTAGCCACTAATTTATAAAAGACTTTCCTGATATTTAGGTAGTAAATTGCCATTTTCCCTGACGTTTATCATTAACAAATAAAATTTTATATTTTGAAGAAGTTCAATTTACTTTTTTATACTTTCATGTTTTTAAGTAATATTTGCCAAAGATTTTAAGACACTTCTCTGTTGTTCACTAACTGAATATTGAAATTGGGGTGATTCATAAAAATAGAGGTTTATGTAGCTCGTGGTTTGGAGGTCCAAGATCAAAGGACTACATTTAGTGAGGGTCTTCTTGTCAGTGGGGACTCTTTATATTCCTAAGCATCACAGGGTCTTACATGAAAGAACTTTTAGGTCTGTATTAGTTCTTGTAATTTCCTCGCTGCATTACCCTAGTAGTATTCAATCAAAGAGGATCCCACCCTGCTGATATTTTTTTACAATAATTAAACAATGTTAATCGGCTTTATATATAAACATCATAATTCTGTATTTTATACTGTGAATGCATAGACATCTACACATGATATGTTGAATAGTATACACACTGTATTTAATTTTATAAAAGCTACTCTTTGTTTTGTAGAATTTAAAAAAATTTTGATACTCAAGCACTGTATATCATTATAGCTTATAAAATTATATTTCCCAGAATGAATATTCTGTGTATTAGTCAAGTTAAAGATATAATTATGTATGTTATCAACAGATAATTTTCTATTTTTATGTTCCTTAACTGTTTTGCTTTTTTCTTTCCTCCTTGATTCCCTTCCTCTCACTCTGCTGATCTTCATCCTAACCACCTAATCACTTTCCCAAATTTCATTTTTTTTAGAAGTTTTTGCTTTAAGGCATGAGTGCTTATTTGAAAAAAAGAGACTCTGAAAGCGAGAAATGACTCTCAAGGGGATGACAACTCCTCAATCCCTTTTCCTCCTGGGGTATCGGGCATGCATGCATACTTGCCCATTGTGAGCTTCAGTTCACCAGGTTTGGAACTCAAACCATGGTCTTTCATGCTGGAGTCCAGCAACTGGACTGGTATACCATGTGCTGGCTCCAAACTTCATCTTTTAATTCCACAGTTGTATTAAGTTTTTATAGTCTTAATCCCATTACACTAAAATTTTATTACATGAATTTCAGGGATACAAATTCAAATCATAACATTAACATCACAATAATATTCTCCCATGTATCTTCTAGAAGTGTAATAGTTTGGGAATTTATTCATTCATTTAATTTAATTTGACTAGAAAGAGACACATAGAGAGAAAGAGAGAGAAAGCAAGAAAGCAAGCCATCAGGTCCGGGACTCAAAACATGGTTGACCATGTGGGATTGTCCAGTGCCTTAACCACCACACCACCTGCTGGTCCCTGGTAACCTATATTAAGTTCTTGATCCATTTTGAATTTTTTTTCATGAGGTAGTACATTTTGAGATTAACTTTTTTCCAGCTTAGTATCTAGTATTCAATATTTCCATACTATTTATTAGAGTACATATTTTTTCTCTATTGAATTACCTTAGCATCTTGGCTGAAAATCAGTAAGAACATAGGTTTATTTTAGGAAGTTGGTATCTAGCTAGCTCTTCCAAAAAATTCATGATAAGTTCATGTTGTGAAAAAATCTTTATCAATGTTTTAAAATGTTTTTGCACCAAAATAAGCTCGTACTAACCTCTTACAACCGGAATAAACAAGATCTACCTTGAGGTGTTAAAAAGGATAAGCACCGGTTTTTAAAGAGCCACTGCCAGAGCATCATGAATTCTGCTAAAATTGAAACAAGAGCTAACATCAAATTTATGATAAAGCTTGGATGGAGAATAGTGAAATCATTGATCTTTCATGAAAGGTTAATGGGGACAATTTCCTAAAAAATCAGCAAGTTACAACTGGATAACTTATTTTAACAAGGGACAAGATTAAAAATAATAATAATAAAAAATAAATAAAAAGGACAAGGTGATGTTGAAGATGATACCCGTGGTAGCAAATAATCCAGATCATTCATTAGGAAAAAAAAAATTAATCTAGTTCCTACCATAATTGAAGATAACCAATGATCAGCAGGAGAAATAATAACCAACACCATGGAGAAACTTAGCAAACTACCTCAACCAGGTGTTCAAGATCAACCTCAAGAGTTTATAGTCATAATATGATTTTGCCTTTGACACAATGGAATTTAAAGGACATTTGCCTCTGTGGTTTTCTTGCCCCAAGCCCTAACCCCAGTCTAATAAAAAAAAAAAAAACATTCAGACTAATGGATAATCTACAAAAAATAAACTGTTACTCCTCAAAATGTTCAAAGTTATGAAAAACCAGGAATGGGTTAAAAATTGTTATAGCTAAGAGCAGCCTAATGAGAAATGATTAATAAACACAATGTTGTATCTTAAATGCTGGTCTAGAACAGAGACTATTTGGTAAAACATATAAAATATAGTAAAATATGGACTTTAGTTTATAATAATGCATTATGTATTGATTCATTAATAATAACAAATGTATCTTTTTGGGGGGTGGGAGAGATTTTTGCCAAAGGGCACGTGTGCTCCCTGAAAAGACAGTGAGAGACAGAGAGACAAAAAGAGATAAATTACACCCCAGGGGAGATGGCCACACTGCAATCCCTTCTTCTCCATTCTCCTCTTGGGATCTTGGGCACTCATGCATACACACCCAGCCTGAGTTTAAACTGCTGCAGCTGGGACTTGAACTGTGGTCAACTACATGGGAGTTCAGTGACGTAACCATTATGCCATCTGCTGGTCCCTATAACAGATGTATCTTACTAACATAGGATGTTAATTTTATAGGGCCATATGTATGTCACATATAGGAATTTTCAATATTATCTTAGTAAGTTCCCAGGTAATAAAAAAAAAAAATGTTCTTTTTTTTTTTTTTCCTTAGGCTTTTGCCATAGGATACATGAACTTGCTGAAGAGAGAAAGAGAAGGAAAGTGAGAAATCACACCCCCACCCCCAGGGGGACAGCCATGCTGTCATTCCTTCCCCTCCATTCTTCTGGGATTTTGGGCACACTTGCACATATACCCAACATGATTTTCAGGCTGATAAGTCTGAGAATTGTACTATCATTGGTCATGTGAAAATCAAGTGTCCCCTGCTGGTCCTAACATGTTCTAAAATTTTTAGGAAGTAGATGAAAAGAAACATCCTTTCAGGGAAATGTCTTCAGAATAAAGCCAGGTACCAACTGGGCAAAAAATCGCCATGATTCTTCCAGTAAACAAAATAACTTATTCTAATGATTACCAATTGATGTCAGAATCATTGGGGAAAAATTATTAGGCAGCAAGATCATTGTATTACCCCACTGTTTAGATTTTAATGAGTAAAGAGGCAGGTTATGTTTCCCTTTGAAAGATCTGATGGACATTGCCTTAACCCTGTTATCAGAGTTAGCATTACCAGTAACAAGAAAATGTGATGTCATGAGTCTCCCATGACGAATAAGAAATGCATTGTACATGTGTTGCCAAAGTTGGATTTAGTCAACAGAAAACAAGAAAAATACAAATTATGGGATATTTTATAAGATTTCTGACCAAACACATTAAAATTTAAATGCCATAAAGCAAAAAAAAATGCAAGAGTATTCATCTATGGTGTAGGGGACTAAAATATATTAACTGAAATTAAATTGTGACCTTTAATTTAATCTTTGTTAAGAAAGGAATTGCTACAGGGAACAATTTTGGAAAAATTTGAACAGAAACTGTGTATTAGTTGATATTAAGTTATTTGGCAATAATAATGATAATATGACTATACAGACAATGTTCTCTTGAGATTGTATTAAAGTGTTTTTTAATTTTTAATTTTTCTCTTTATTTCTGTTTTTTTAAAATACATTCAATCATGCTACTCAGCTTACAAAGTGAATATTCCATCATGTGCCCATTTCTTACCAGTCTAGTTTACCATACCAGAAAGTTTTCTTCTACTCCTTCATCCACCCTTTTCCCACATTGTATCTGGTGTTCACAGCCATTTACTTTGTAAAGCCTTCAGTTATTCAGTTTCAGTCATAGAGTGCAGACACTATATTAAGTGGGGACATGCAATGTCTGTCTTTATCTTCTGGCTTGCTTCACTCAGTAGTAAATCTTCCATATTCATCCACTTTCTGTCAAAAGCCAGGGTCTTGTTGTATTTTATTATTTTTTTTTGAGAGGTTTTCGCTTTAGAGCGCGTGTGCTCGCCAGACAGACAGAGAGAGACATAGAGACAGAAAACGAGAAATCACCCCCTAGGGGGGATGGTCACGCCACAATCCCTTCTCCTCCATTCTCCTCTTGGGATCTTGGGCACACACACACATGCGCACGGTGTGAATTTTAAGCCACCCGGTCTGGGACGCCAACTGCGGTCGACTACGTGGGAGTCCAGCGACATAACCATTACGCTAACTGCTGGTTCCCAAGGGTCTTGTATTTTATGGCGGAGCAGTATTCCATAGAGTATATGTGTCAGCTTTTCAATCCATTCATCTGCTCATGGGCATTTAGGCTGGTTACATGTCTTAGCAATTGTGAATAATGCCACAATAAACTTCAATGTGCAAGCACTTGCCTGATTAAGAATTCTTCTGTCCTTTGGGTAGTTACCAAGAAGTGGGATTGCTGAATCATATGATAGTTCTATTTGTAGATTTTTAAGAAATCTCCAAATTGTTCTCCACAGTGGCTGGACCAATTTATATTCCCACCAGCAGTGTAGAAGTGATCCCCTTTCACTACACTTCTGCCAGCACTTATTATTTTCTGTTTTTTTTTTTTTTTTTTATTTTTATGCATTTTCCCTTTCACTACACTTCTGCCAGCACTTATTATTTTCTGTTTTTTTTTTTTTTTTTTTTAATCTTAGTCATTCTGACTGGAATTAGTTTATCTCATTGTGGTTTTGATCTGCATATTCCTTACAATGAAGGATGATGAGCATTTTTTCATATGCCTTTTTGCTATTTGTATTTCTTTCTTCGAAAGTTCTTTTTTCAACTCATTCTCCCATCTTTTAATAGGGTTAATCATCTTTTTTGGGGACAGCTGCTTGAGTTCTTGCATATTGTGGTTATCAGTCTCTTATCTGATGCATAGTTTACAAAAATATTTTCTCATTCTAAGGGCTGTCGATTTACACTAATTACGTCTTTTGCCATAAAGGAATTTCTTAATCTGATATAATCCCACTTGTCAATTTTTGGGATCTTAATGATTGTATTAAGGTTTTTATGAACAAACTGTCATGATATCATTGACAATGTAGATATGTATTACATGCATATTATATACATATATGTTTTTTGTACATAAAACATAAGGAGATAGTCAAATAAATAAAGTGTTAACAATATATTCTCCATCAACAGATATCTAGGATTCAGTTTTGCTAAGGTTGAGGTTGGTCGATGCAGATAAACATTACAAAATTCGTGGTCCTATTAGAAAATGGAAATTAAATCAATGAATAAAAATCTAACAACCAAAAATGTCCATTGAAATAGAAGGTGGATTCAAAGGGTACAATGTCTGTCTAATTCAGGGCTTCTCAAATTGTTTGGCTTCTGGATTTCTCTACACACTTAAAAAGTACTTAGGACTTTGTTTATGTGGGTTATATGGGTTTATGTGGGTTATATCTATAAATATTTGCTATATTAGAAATGAAAATGTGAATATTTCTTAATCCATTTCAAAATAAAAATAATAAACCTATTACATGTTAACTTACATAATTATATTAAAAAAAGAATTGAGGAACATATTTGCCAAATATTCAAATGTGTCAGGTGCTGTGGAACGCTGGTAATATGATTCAGTTAGAGCCTGGTTAGTACTTACAGG
>NW_006207084.1:0-373 GCF_000334495.1 Tupaia belangeri chinensis
GAAAGAAAGAAAGAAAGAGAAAGAAAGGAGGAAAGAAGAAAGAAAGAAAAGAAAAGTGACAAAATAAATGAATGTTCTTTATTGTTGTTGTTTTGGTGTTTTGATTTGGTTCTTTTAGGTTTTTGCCATAGGGTACATGTACTTATTGGAAAGAGGCAGAGACAGAGAGAAATCACCACTCCACCACTCCCTACCCCACCCCCATTGGCCCATGGACACACTGCAATCTCTTGTCCTCCAGTCTCTTCTCAGGGTTTAGGGCATGCACACACACACATGCCCAGCATGATTTTCAAGCCACAGGTCAGAGCTCAGACCACAGCCAGCCATGTTTGGGAATCAAACACCTTCACTTATGCCACTTGCTATCCCC
>NW_006207084.1:537-872 GCF_000334495.1 Tupaia belangeri chinensis
AAATTTGACCAGAGACAGAGCATGAAAGTGAGAAAGCAAGCCTCCAGGTCCAGGACTCAAACCACAGTCAGCGTGTTAAAGTCCAGTGCCCCAACCACCACACCACCTACTGGCCCAAATGGATGTTGTTTTAAGCCACTAAATGTATATAAATTTGTTATGGCAGCACTACAAAACTAATACACTTCAAAAATCAATGAAAGCAAGGCGGAACCCAGAGTCGGAGATGTGGGCTGAAGGGCACGATGGCCAGCGGCAGATATAAAGTTACCAGAAGGTAGTCTTCCGTGTCCCAAGATGGAGAAGGACGTTAGTGGGACACAGATATGGCTTAT
>NW_006207085.1:0-771 GCF_000334495.1 Tupaia belangeri chinensis
AATAACTTAATCACCCCAATGACCCTATGAGGTTGGTATTTTATTGTCATTTTAAAGGTGAGAAAATTAAGAGAGAGGATAAGCAGCCTTTCTGAGATCACAGCAGTTAGTTAAGAGGCAGAGTTGGGATTCAGATCCAAGCCTGCTGGCTCTGGATTCATGCTTCTCAACCATTATGACCCAGTATTTAACTAAATCAATAATCCTGGACATGATAATTTATCCAGTGTTTTATTATCACCAACAAAAATCCAATGGGCACTCTTGAAGTCAAATACTTACGAAATTAATGGTCACAATAAAGGTTCCTGGAATTGAAATTATGGTTCAAATTATAGTAAAATTTTAGGCCTTTTCTATAACTAATACATTTTTAAAAGAAAGTCTCCATTTGTGACAGAGCACACTCACAAATAGAGAAAAGATTCCCTGAGAAACACACCATACCTTAGTTAGATCATCTGAGTAAAGCCTGGATGATATTTACTTTGCATCCGGCAGAATTAAGATTGGAATATTGACTGTGTTTTTGTCTTTTTTTTTTTTAAGTCATTGTGTTTTCCCTTGACTCTAACACTCTTCAAAGTAAAACTCCTATATTAGGATACTATTTCTGGAACACTCTGCAACTACGAACACCTTATAATTCTTCTAATACACAACCAAAATAACTAGTATGTATGCACACACATACACACACACACACACACACATATGAGGACTTCAAAATGCTCACTAAAAAACTACAGGTTTATTTTGGTGCAAGAAAAA
>NW_006207086.1:0-2714 GCF_000334495.1 Tupaia belangeri chinensis
TTTTCAGTTTGTCTTTTTCATTTTTCTTCATTCACTTTCTTAGATCCCACATAATGTCACTAAGGGGTTAGAGTAGTGGGTAGAGTTTGTGTAGGACTGTTATTAATTTTTAGTTAAATTATTGATAGAATTCACCAGGGAAGTCATCTGAACCTGGAGTTTTCTTTCTGGAATATTTCAGTTTATAAATTTAATTTCTTTTATTTCTATAGAACCCTTCTTATATTCTTATTTGTGTGATTTTAGTTTGATAATTTGTGTTTTTAAATGAATCTGTGCATTTCATATCAGTTATCAAACTGACTTGCTGGCATAGACGTTGTTTACATTATTTCCATTACTTAATATTATAAATTTTCCTTTAAGTACTGCTTTTGCTACCTCACATATTATGATCATATTTTATTAACTGAAAATGCTAATTTATTTATTTTTTGGTCAGATTGCCAAATGTAATTATTACTATGTTGGTTTCTTCTTCAGATCTGCTAAGTTATGGTTCATCTGTTTTGGAGTTCTCAAGTCAGATGTTTATGCATTTAGACATAGGACGTTTTGTGATCTTTGCCTGTTGTGATCATAAAAAGTTCCTCTGTTTCTAGCAATATCAATCTTCTAATTAGGTCTGTTTTGCCTCATAGTAACACAAAACTATTCCCTTCTCCTTATGCCTTCTCTTTACATGACACACTTCCCATCCTTTCCCTTCCAATGGATTTTTATTTTTGTGTTTAAAGTGCTTCTTAAATAGCATATATTTGGTCTTAATCCTTATCCAGCCTAATGATTTCAACTTTTTGGTTTGGTTTTAAATCCATTTGTACTTAATGTGATTATTGCCAGGTCTGTATTTTAGATTCTAATTTTATTCTCTGTTTCTGAAATATCTCATCTCCTTTTCATTCCTCTTTCCCCTCCTCTGTTTTGAGCAAATAGTCTTACAGTTCTGTATGAGTATAATTCTTCTAGTGGCTTTTTTTGCTATATTTTTCACTCGTTTTTTATGGTTGTAAGAATTGAAATGTGCATCTTTAACTTTTCACAGTCTGGTTAAGGTAACTGAACTACATCCAGTAAAATACAGAAACTTTCAGCAGTGTATTTCCATTTTACCACCTATAGTATATGCATACCCTCAGATACATCATAAATTCAATAGTACAGTCCAACACTTTTGCTATAACTAGTCACATGTATAATACAGAAATCGAGAAAAATATATATACACATGCAGAATATATGCAACATTTCTGTTGTTAGTTATCCCTTTCTCTGTGTCTGAGTTAAGGCCAAACAGTTAACCCTGGGTTAACCCTTCAGCCTGAAGGACTTGATTTCAAATTGCAGGCAGCACAGGAATGCTGGCAGTGAGTCTTCCCAATTCTTATTAATCTAAAATGACCTTATTTTGCCTTTTTTGTTTTTTTTTTTAATTAGGTATTTATATGATATGAAATTCACTAATTTTAGATTTCAAACTGGATGAATATCTAACTGTTCAGAATCCCCAACTGCCAGCACGACCAAGATCATCTCACACTGCACCAGTCCTGGAAAGGTCCCAAGTGCCCCTTTGCTCCTGATATTCTTTTCTACTCCAGGCTGCAATTAATCCTGATCTCCCTTTTGAGTATAATTCTGAAATTCCTGGAATTTCATATACCTGCAGTTATATAGCACGTAGTCTTTCACTTGGCATAATGATATTTGGACTTTTTCAGCATCTTGTGTATTAAATATTTCATTTATTTTTGTTGGTGAGTATAATTGAAATCCTAGTTTATCCTTGGTTTGTGCATTGAAAAGCTGTTAGATATGTGGGTTATTCCCAGCTTGGTCTTGTTATTTAAAAAGCCAGAGGCCAGCCCCATAGTGCAGTATTTGAGCACTGGATATGGGAGGGGCCTCCTTATGGCCAACTGATGTTCAAATCTGGATCCAGCGACTCAAAGAACGTGTACATGTGTGCCCCAGATCCCAACGGGGTGTACTGGTTGCCTTAAAAATCATGGCATGTTTTTCAAAGGTCATTTATTTACATAAACAACAAAGATCAATCAGTAATATATTGCCTGTTTTGTTTGATAACCTTTTGCCATCTTTCAGTGACCTTCATAATTCCTCCTTCACAGAAGGACCTGTCTTTGGGGGACAAACTGAACAAGGTGCTGATTGACAGCCTCATCTGAACTGAACGTTATACCACCAAGGAGTTTTGAAGAGAACAAAACAAGGGGAAGTCCGATGGTGCAAGGTCACATGAGTGTGATAGGATGTGTGGCAGCACATCTCATCCAACCTCCAAGAAGTTTTGATGGGTGATCAAACTTGTGTGTGGTTTTGTGTTGTTCTGATGAATCACAACTTCTTTATGATTATGAGCTCTGGATGTTTCTGGATGATGGATTTGTTCAAAGTGGTGTCCAACTGTCAACAGCACACATTCAAACTGATTGTTGGATCACCTGGTAGGAGTTTAGAAAACATGACACCTTTCAAATCCCACCACTCTGAGTGCATAACCTCCCTGTGATGAATGAACACTATCGATGTTGTTTGAGGTGAATCATCACTGATCAGGACCAAGACCATTTGCACACCACAGTGTTGTAGACAATCCACTTATCACCAATTATCAGTTGCTTTGAAAGAGGATCATTTTCTTCACAGTTAATAATGCCATCAAATGACATTCTTTGAGTTCATGAGGAACC
>NW_006207086.1:2808-3210 GCF_000334495.1 Tupaia belangeri chinensis
CCCATAGTGCAGTATTTGAGCACTGGACATGGGAGGGGCCTCCTTATGGCCAACTGATGTTCAAATCTGGATCCAGCGAAACAAAGAACGTGTGCATGTGTGCTTCAGATCCCAACGGGATGTACTGGATTGCTGGAAAAATCATGGCATGTTTTTCAAAGGTCATTTATTTACATAAACAACAAAGATAAATCAGTGATATATTGCCTGTTTTGTTTGATAACCTTCTGACATCTTTCAGTAAGCTACAATCTCTCAGGTCATATAATGTGTGTTTGACTTGATCAAGGCCTTTATTTTTTGTCATCAACCTTGGTGGGCCTCCCTGACTGTGGAGTGTCATTGATATCAAAATCTTCAGCACAGAATTCCATGAACCATGGTTGGAACTGATGCTTTTGT
>NW_006207086.1:3227-3992 GCF_000334495.1 Tupaia belangeri chinensis
AACTGTACGGGACTTTTCACATCCTCGATGTGTGTTCTTCCCTTTTCAGGAGAAAAACAGTAAAACATGGTGAAAATGCAGAGTGTAATCTTAGATCTTTAACTTGTAAATTCTCCAAAACTCAACCAAATCGCTTAAATTTTTTAAATGATGACAGAACTATCTGCTGTCAAATGACATAGCAATAACATGGATTCAATTGGCTCTAGCACTTCCAAAAATGAACTAGCGTCATTGCAAAAAATGCATCATGAGGACCAGCAGTTAGCATAATAGCTATGTCGCTGGACTCCCACATAGTCGACCGCGTTTCGTGTCCTGAACCTGGTGGCTTAAAACTCACGCCAGGCACGTGTGTGTGTGTGCCCAAGATCCCGAGAGGAGAATGGAGGAGAAGGGGTTGTGGTGTGGCCACCCCCCCGGGGGGCGATTCCTCACTTCCCTTCTCACCGTCTGTCTCTCTCTAGCGAGCACACACACTCTACTGCAAAAACCTCTTTAAAAAAAAGAGAGAGGGGGACCAGCAGTTAGTGTAATGGCTGAAAGGACTGTGGTGGGACCCTACATCCTTTGGGGATGCTTTACTCCCCTCTCCTCTCTCTCCTCCACTATCTCTCTTTCTCTCTTGCAGATGCTTCTGGTAATTTTAAAAATGCTAATATGAACATTTAAGTATAAGTCTGTATAGTCTCTCTTTCTCTCTTGCAGATGCTTCTGGTAATTTTAAAAATGCTAATATGAACATTTAAGTATAAGTCTGTATAG
>NW_006207087.1:0-854 GCF_000334495.1 Tupaia belangeri chinensis
TCCCTTAACCCTAACCCTAACCCTAGAAATACCCTTAAAACATAACACTAACTCTAACTCCATTCTGAAACCATAACCCTAACCCGAAGCCTACCACAAAGATCTTAGCATTTTGTTGGAAGAGCTTGCTTTAGGCTTAGCTTGCGTGGAATGCGTAGTACATTCTTAGTCACCAACTCAACTTGCGGTTACATCAAATATCTTCAGGTATGAAAACCAGCTCCATGAGTGGAGGCTTTCTGCCAAAGACCTTTCTGATACTCCAAGTAAAAGTACAGATTTTGGCTGAAAATCTAGATGCTTATCTGGGAAACGTTAGCATCATTTCAAAAGGTCCATTGTAAAACACAGTCAATCTGCTTCAAGAACCAAATGTTCAAGTAGAGCCACATTGAACATCACTAGGTGTTCAACCTCCAAAGTTCACTAAATGAAACACACTCTTTTCTGAGAGTGTATTTTAAAATTGTATGGGAAGCGGGTTTCCCTCCTATTACTTTGCTGGGAAACTGAAGTGCACTCTTAGGCCCAAAATTCAACTTGCAGCAAGAACAAACATCTTTTGGTATGGAAATCAGCTCCATGAGTAGTGTCTTTCGACCAAAATATCTTTCTGATACTCCAAGGAAAAATACAGATTTTGGCTGGAAAACTACATGCTTATCTGGGAAAAGTAAGTTACATTTCAAAACGTCCATTCTAGAACAGTGTCAAACTGCTTCAAGAACCAAATGTTCAAGTAGAGCAACATTGAACATCACTAGGTGTTCAACATCCAAAGTTCAGTACGTGGAACAAAGTGTTTTCTGAGAGACTATTGCAAAATTTCGTAGGAATTGTGTTTCCCTAGTATT
>NW_006207088.1:0-465 GCF_000334495.1 Tupaia belangeri chinensis
CATGATAGGGCATAAAACCAGCCTTTACAGACTCAAAGGGATACAAACCATATCCAGCATCTTCTCCAGCCAGGATGGAATTAAACTTGATATGAATCTCAGGAAAAAAAATCTATAAAATACACAATACTTGGAAACTAAATAACCTACTTCTGAATGATTTTATGACAGCTGAAGAGATTAAGACTGAAATCAAATAAGTCATAGAAACAAATGATAATGAGTACAAAAGTTTCCCTAATTTATGGGACATAGAGGAAAGTTCATAGCAATTAGTCCACACAAAAAAAGATGGAAAGGTGGAAAAATGACAACCTAACATCCAGCCTTAGGGAACTGAAAAAACATAAACAAAAAATCCAAAAATATTCCAGGAGAAAATAAATAATAAATATTTGAGCAAAAATAAATGAAATAGAAAATAAACTAATTCCAGAGAAAATAAATGAAAGCAAAAGCTGGTTT
>NW_006207089.1:0-1852 GCF_000334495.1 Tupaia belangeri chinensis
ACCACAATCCCTTTCCTCCATTCTTCTCTCACATATGCATGAATGCATATGTGCCCAGCGTTGAGTTTAAGCCACCAGGGCTGGGACTTGATCCGCGGTTGACTACATGGGAGTTCAGTGACATAGCCATTACGCCAATTGCTGTTCCCTACATAGCATCTTAAACACAGTACAACTATCTAAATTGGAGTCAATTCTCTCTAGCCATGCCACTGCTTCATCAACTAAGTTTATGTAATATTCTACATCGTTTCTGTCATTTCAATGAAGTTCACAGCATCTTCACCAGGAGTATATTTCATCTCAAGAATAATTTTCTTTGCTCATCCATAAGAAGCAACTACTCATCTTTTCATGTGTTATTGTAAGATTGTAACAGTTTAATAACATCTTTAGGCTCCATTTTTAATTCTATTTATTTTGCTATTTCCACCACACTTGTACTTATTTCCTCCACTGAAATGTTCAACTCCTCAAATTCATCCCTTAAGGCTGGAATCGACTTCTTCCAAAATTCTGCTAATGTTGATGTTTTGACCTCCTCCCATGAATCATGAATGTTCCCAATGACATCCAGAATGGTGAATCCTTTCCAAAAGGTTTTCAATTTACTTTGCCCTGATTTATCAGAGGAATTACTGTTTGTGACAGCAATAACTTTTTGAAATGTATTTCTTAAATCATGAGAAATGAATATTGAAATTACTCTTTAGGCTTCAGAATGATTCATAGGCTACAGAATGGATATTGTGTTAGCTGGCATGAACAGAACCAGTGCCAAATATAATCTTGAAAGACACACAATCTCTAATATTATAATCCAAAGTATTAAAATCCCTAAAAAAAAAAAAAACCTCTAAATTCTGTAACTGTAACATCTAAAATCTTGATAATCCTAACCCTGAAATACTAAAATCCTAAATGTTGATACCTTGACAGTTAAATCTCAAAAATTGCAATTGTCATTGAAAAAAGACTATATAAAAGGGATAGTCTCCAAGGAGAATCATACCCTCAGAAAAAATTGCAGCTATTCATCATTATGTAAGACTTAAAAATAAAGTTAATGATTGTGAAAATCAGTCAGCCCTGATGGACTACCTCCATGCATGTCCTGTATTCTATCTCTGTAATACACATTTTTATATTTTTATTCAAAATAGTTTCATTTTTAAGTCTTTTTTCATATTTTAAATTGTCAGCATTTTTTTTACATCTTACTATGTTGTGCTGTCTTCACATCTTTTCTAATATAGGAAGTATACATTGTATAAAGACTTTTAGAGAGTTTTAACTTACTTAATGCAATTTTTGCAAATTTATCTTTGTGAAAGTGCTTTGTCATAATGTTGACTTTATATGTAAACATTGTACATATACATAGAAAAACACTGAAACTTCCTTGGCAAAGGAAGAGATTTTCTCTTAATACATCTGCATTTGTGAAAGATAAAATGTCTCAAGAAGTCAGTTTTTTGGGTGATTGCATATGCTCTGATAGCCCATTTAATAAATCTCATCAAAGGACTAGCAGATGCCATAATGGTTACGTCACTGGACTCCCATGCAGTTGACCACAGTTCAAGTCCAAGACCTGTGACTTAAAACTCATGCTGGGTGCATGTGTGTGCATGCCCAAAATCATGAGAGGAGAATGGAGGAGAAGGAATTGTAGCATGACCATCCTCCCAGTGGGTGATTTCTCACTTTCTTTTTCTGTCTCTCCAGTGAGCATATGTGCACTATAGCAAAAATCTCTCTTTTAAAAAAATAGTTAAAGAGACCAGCAGTTAGCATAATCGCTATGTCGCTGGACTCCCATATAGTCGACCACAGTTCAAGTCCTGGACCC
>NW_006207089.1:2081-2969 GCF_000334495.1 Tupaia belangeri chinensis
GCGAGAAATCATCCCCCAGGGGGGATGGCCAAGCCACAATCCCTTCTCCTCCATTCTTCTCTCAGGATCTTGGGCATGAATGCATATGTGCCCGGCGTTGAGTTTAAGCCACCAGGTCTGGGACTTGATCTGCGGTCGACTACATGGGAGTTCAGTGACATAGCCATTATGCCAACTGCTGGTCCCTACATAGCATGTTAAACACAGTACAACTATGTAAATTGGAGTCAAATCTCTCTAGCCATGCCACTGCTTCATCAACTAAGTTTATGTAATATTCTACATCATTTCTGTCATTTCAATGAAGTTCACAGCATCTTCACCAGGAGTATATTTCATCTCAAGAATAATTTTCTTTGCTCATCCATAAGAAGCAACTACTCATCTTTTCATGTGTTATTGTAAGATTGTAACAGTTTAATAACATCTTTAGGCTCCATTTTTAATTCTATTTATTTTGCTATTTCCACCACACTTGTACTTATTTCCTCCACTGAAATGTTCAACTCCTCAAATTCATCCCTTAAGGCTGGAATCTACTTCTTCCAAAATTCTGCTAATGTTGATGTTTTGACCTCCTCCCATGAATCATGAATGTTCCCAATGACATCCAGAATGGTGAATCCTTTCCAAAAGGTTTTCAATTTACTTTGCCCTGATTTATCAGAGGAATTACTGTTTGTGACAGCAATAACTTTTTGAAATGTATTTCTTAAATCATGAGAAATGAATATTGAAATTACTCTTTAGGCTTCAGAATGATTCATAGGCTACAGAATGGATATTGTGTTAGCTGGCATGAACAGAACCAGTGCCAAATATAATCTTGAAAGACACACAATCTCTAATATTATAATCCAAAGTATTAAAATCCCTAAAAAAAAAAAA
>NW_006207090.1:0-200 GCF_000334495.1 Tupaia belangeri chinensis
AAAAAACTATGAGACAAAGCAAATCAGAACCAACCTAACGTTTTCAGAACAACTATGGTAGACTATCCAATATTCTAGGAACTAAACCAAGATTTTATTCAATATGAGACCTAGGTTAGTATTAGGGTTAAAACAACAGCATAGCTTCCTTTTGTCCAGTTCTGCCATCTTCCATTAATTCACCAAAATGACGAATAGGA
>NW_006207090.1:281-4771 GCF_000334495.1 Tupaia belangeri chinensis
CTAAAAGAAAGGTAGACATCAAGGGAATGGGTACTATTCAAAAAGGAATACCCACAAATGTTACCATGGCAATGCTGGAAGACTCTACAGTGTTACCCAGCATGCTGCTGGCATTGTGTAAACAAACATGTTAAGGGCAGGATTCTTGCCAAGAGAATTAATGTGCATATTGAGCACATTAAGTGTTATAAGAGCAGAGATAGCTTCCTAAAATGTGCAAAAGAAAATGACCAGAAAAAGAAAGAAGCCAAACAGAAAGGTGCCTGGGTTCAACTGATGAGCCAGGCTATTCCACCCAGAGAAGCACACTTTGTGAGAACCAATGGAAAAAAGTTTGAGCCTCTGGAACCTATTCTCTATGAATTTATAGCATAATAGATGTTAAAAATAAATAAATTCTAGACTATAAAATTTTGTTTTGAGTACAGATGTGGTGTCCCTACCCTCTAAGCCAATTTTAATTGGGCACTAACTCATTTATTTTATTTTTTTAGTTTTGAAAACATTTTAAACTTATATACATTCATTCACTGTACATCAATATAGTATACAAAATGAGATAGTATCCAATATAATATCCTTCCAGAATACATTATATATTGACTCAATCAAGGATATTACCATACATGTTATACTCAACAAATCATTTTCTATTTCTTGTTTCTTATATATTTTGCTCCCCCCGCCTTGAATCCTTAACTCACCCTCTGCCATTTCCCCTCCACCACACACTATCTCTAGTATCTATAGTTGCTTTTTGTGCCTTTTATTTTCACATTTTATTGATTCACTAAACACCTTAATTAATTTAAAAACTTTCAATAGCCAGCATGGCTGATATATACATATCTGTGAACACCTGTCTGACTTTAGGTGTAACCTCAGTGAATAAAGTGAACATACTATAAAGTAGCTCCTAGCTGGGACTAGATAGCTTACTGAAGTCATTAAATAGGTATTAATAGATATTTTAATGCCTTTTTTTAATTTCAAGAAAAACAATTTTAGGTCCTCTTTTTCCTGAAACTTTTTTTAAAATTAATTAATTTACATTCATTTTCTAAGCATCTTCACAGTGATTTCCCATCCAGAATATAGGATTCTGTTCAGATATTAGGTAGATGAACCTATCAATAGTTCAAGGGAAGACCACAAATATTAGCTATGGAAATCAAAGCATTGAAGAAAATCAGTAATGTTTTAGTCTAAAGTCAAAAAATTCTATTTCATGGGGCTGGCAGCAGGTATGGTGGTTAAGGGCACTGGACTCCTCCCACATGGCCGACCATTGTTTGAGTCCCAGACAGCTTGCTTTCTCATTTTCTCTCTCTCTTTCGCTCTGTCCTTCTCTGTCAAATTAAAATAAATAAACCAATAAAGTTAAATAATAAAATAATTCTTTAAAAAAATTCTATTTCACTAGTTCAGTCTCATGCAATTAATCTCTCTTCTATTGAATTTACAGTGTGACTGTGGTCTGATCTGTCCACTTAAACTCTGGATGTTAACATTCAACTCTGAATTTGTCTCTACCATTAGGCTGTCCATTTTCTTGGTTGTTTTTTGTACTCTTTCTTCTGTGTATCCAACTTTAGTTTTCCTGACATAGTATTCCTTTCAAAACTTCTTGGAGAGTTGGTCTGGTGTTGGTAAATTCTTTTAGGCTTTGTTTATTTGAGAATGTTTTTGTCTTTTTTTATTTTTCTCATATGAAAGATAATCTTGCTGGATATAGTATTCTTGGTTGAAATTGTTTTTCACTTAACACTTTGGATATATTTTCCCATTCTTTCCTTGCTCACATTGTTTCCGATGAGAGATCCGACGTTACCCTGTTGGAATATACTTTGAAAGTAACTTGATATTTCTCTCTTGCCAAATTTAGTATCTTATCTGTGTCTGTGGTTTTTGGTCAATCTGGCTATGATGTGCTTTGGAAAAGATATTATTGGGTTGATTCTATGTGGGGTCCTTTGTATTTCTTGGGTCTGGATATTTGAGTGCCTCTCTAGGTTTGGAAAGTTTTCTTCTAGGATTTCATGGAATAGATTATCAATGCCCTTATTAGTTTCTTCACCTTCTGGGATACCAATGATATGGATGTTTGGGCGTTTAATGGTATCTAGTATTACTTGTATGTTATTCTTATTTTTCGGGGTTATTGCCTCAATCTTTTTGGTGGATTGAGATTCTGTCTTCTACAGAGGTCAGAGGTTCTATCTTCTGTATCTGAAATTTGCTCTTCTTCATGAACTAATCTGTTTTTAATATTTTCAAGGGAGGTTTTGATTTCCTTCATGTCTAACAATTCCATTTGATTCATTTTTATGTGTATCTCCTCTTTCAAATAGTGTAAGAATTTCCTCACCTCCTGGAGCTCGTTTTCTTTTTTCTCCTGCATCTTCTGGAGTTTGTTGTCTCTCTTCTCTTGCATCTCTTTAAATTCTTTACCTGACATTCCCATGAGTTCCTTAGTATTGTCTATGGAAGAAGAGGAATTATTCTTTTTCCTTAGAGGAGAGATATTGTTTCACATATTTTTTGTGCTTCTGTGGTGATTTCCAGTCATCTGATGGATTATACATTTTTCCTAGTTTTTGGAGGTAAATCTGAGCATTCAGAAGCATTCAGGAGGAGGAGACCTGTAATCTCTAAACAGTACCATTTTTTCTCCCTTTGCACAGCAGATTCTATGGAAATTGAGGACCAATCTGACCTTAAATGTATTCAGATATTTGGCTACTGAGCAAATCAGTGTGTGGAGGTTGAGCATAACAGTGACAAAGGTAAAAAGAAAATGAAAAGGAAAAATAAAAGAAAAAGAAAAAACCAAAGAAGAGAAAAATCAAGACAAAAACAATTTAAAAAAGAAAAAAAATTTAAGCAAAAAATGAAAACGACATGAAAGGTGCCTCTCAGAACTCAGATATAGATGACTGTTGACTGGCTTGTCCGATGGGGGCAGGGAAAAAGTTAAGAATTAGCAATACAAAAGAGCGGCAGAGAGCTAAGAAGTTTAAAACTTTTTTTAAATTAAAAATATTTATAAAGAGACAGAATAAGTAGGGTAATCTAATCTGTCTCCTGGCTAGATCTGGAGGGCAGGAAGGTGGCATCTAGACAGAAGGTCTTCAGTGGGCCTAATCCTTTAATTCATTTTGTAATATTTTTATTTAAATATAATACTTTTCTAGTGGAAAGATGTAAGGTAGCTTATTATGCAACAATAACAACAAGACTCAATTGGTTAAAAACAAAAAACTTCAGGACCAGCAGTTGGCCTAATGGCTTTGTTGCTGGACTCTCATGTAGTCTACTGAGGTTCGAGTCCCAGACCTGGTGGCTTAAACTCATGCCGGACGTGTGCGCGTGCATGCCCAAGATCCCAAGAGGAGAATGGAGGAGAAGGGATTGCGGTGTGTCCATCCCCCCTGGGGAATGATTTCTTGCTCTCTGTCTCTGTCTCTCTGGCGAGCGCACACGCCCTAAGCAAAAACCTCTCCAAATGAAACAAAATAAAACATAAAAACAAAACAAAACTTCTGGAACCTATTCCCTATGAATTTATGGCATAATAGATGTCAAAAAATGAATGCATTCTGGACTATAAAAATGCTTTTTTCGATTGAGAAGAATTGTGGTGTCCCTGCCCTCAAAGCAAATTTTAAGTGGGCTCTAATTCATTGTATAATATTTTTATTTAAATTTAATGTTTTTCTAGTTGAAAGATTAGCTTATTGTGCAACAACAACAAAAAAACTCAGTTGATTAGAAAAACAGAAACAAAAAACAGTGACACAAATTCATGTGATGTCTGAAATGCAAGACAAGCACAGTAGAAGCTGCAGTTCCTGGATGACATTGCTTTGCAAACTACTGTGAGCAAGAGCGAAGGCAGTCCTGGGCATTTAGTACAGGCTCAGTAATGTCTATTAACTCCAACACCCAATCTGCAATGTTTGGCCGAATTTCATCATACCTCCCAGCTTCACTTCCTGGCTGTAACATGTGTGTGGAATTCATCATGTAAGAACAGAGTAGTTTTAGGTGCCCTTTTCATTATTTGCTACTCAGCTTTAACTTCTCTTCCTTTTGACCTCCTCATTATCACCAAGCTTGAGACTAGAACATATCATTCTCCTCACTGTTCAGTTATTACTGATAACAGGATTGTTAACTTAAAATCTGAATGTCAGTGTATAAAGAAGAAATAATTGAGGACTAGAAGTGCCCAAGTTTTGAAAGGACCTTACCTGTTCTTAGGTTCTATGTCTTAGTGTTTGGAGTGAATGGTAAGCTTGCAAGAGAATCCTCATCTCATTCTGTGTGAAATGTTCTGCTAAAAACTGCTTCTATGCTCACCAATAGCTGATGATTTTCTAAAAGAGAAAGTCCAAAGTTAAATGACCAAATGGGATTTAGTTCTCCTTTCTTATTTATTTTATTTTACTTTTTAAAATTTTTTCTGAGAGGTGTTTGCTATAGGGCAC
>NW_006207091.1:0-1342 GCF_000334495.1 Tupaia belangeri chinensis
TGCTGTCCTCTCTGTTTACATATCTATTGAAAAACTACCAATACATATTGGCAATGTGTGTATGTGTATGTGCATGTGTGTGTCCCAAATCCTGAAAGAACAGAGAAGGGATTGCAATGTAGTCATCTGCCCTTGGGATTGACTTCTTACTTTCCCTCTCTCCCTGTCTCTCTGTGCAGTGAATGCACACATGCTATAAGAAAAACCTATAAACAAATAAATAAACTAGGGCAGCAGGTGGCCTGGTGGTTAGGGCACAGAATCCTATATGGCTAATTGTGCAGTTCAAGTCCTGTACCCAACCCCTTGAAAAATGCACTGTGCACGTATGTGTACATGATTAAAATCCTGAGAGGAGGGTGGAGAAGAATGGATTGCTGCATAGTCATCCTCCTTGGGGGTGATTTCTCACTTTCCCTCTCACTGTCTCTCATCAGAGAGTGCAGTGGCTTCATAACAAAATACTAAAATAAATAAATAAATATGACAGCTACCTACTATTTCACCATTAATAAATTTTTATAGGAGGGCTGGCAAGTAATGTGGTAGTTATAGGTGCTGAATTTCCACATTGAGTCCTGAACCTGGCTGTTTGCTTTTGCTTTCCATTTCTCTCTGTCTGATCAAATGTAAAAATAATAACAAATGGAATTAAATAAATAAGTAATTCTTTAAAATAAATTAAAAAATAAATAAATTGTTATAGGAAGCGATTAATTAAGTGTGAACTCTCTCATTTATGCTCTGCATTAGCTAACCCCTGACCTTCAGAACTCCTGTCATTTTGTTCTCTGTGCCTGGGGATTTGCATGTTTAGTTTGGCATTTGAAACTCTCTCTGAAGCCCACCTTTACTATCATTCACCCATTCCATCCTTTCTGCAGTTACATTCTGAGCACTGAATAAATAACCTTTCCTTTTAAGCAGTCTAACTGGTCCAGTTGAATCCACCTGTGGCTCTCTCATGGGCGACCAGGGATTCAAAACCAGAAGGTAAGAGAGTACTGTGGGGATCAGGACTAAGTTCTTTGTGACTATAGAACAAAGTCACTGGCAGACACAGCATCAGAGAAGATACAGGAATTTGAACATGGTAGGGCATACAACAGGAAAAAAAAAAAAAAGATGGATCTTAAACAAGATTATGTCTCTTGCACCTACCTCCTCCCAGTTGCCACTCCCAATCTTTACCCACATTTCACATGACCCCCTCATTTCACCACTCTAGTCTAACATGAACCCTGATTAATCAGGATGGGCATTTTGGCGCCAGCAGGTGGCCTAGTGGTTAAAAACACTGGGCTCCCAAGCATCACGTAAATTAAAAAAAAAAAAAAAAAAA
>NW_006207091.1:1576-2664 GCF_000334495.1 Tupaia belangeri chinensis
CCAGGGCCGCAGCGACGGTCCGGAGCTGCCTAGCTGCCGCAGCCTTCCGGGCGGGTCCCATATCGTGTCGCTCTCCCGGGAGCTACCGCCATTAGTGCCCCGCCAAGCCTGATGGCAGCGGTGCCCCCAAAGGCTTGCGGAATGAGCAGCGGCCCAAGGGTCCCTGCCTGGCAGGTGCAGGCTGCAAGAGCCCTGGCCGCTCTCCCGCCTGCTCCGCTCCCAGGGCTGGGCGACGCGCTCTTCCACATCCTGCTCTTCCCTTCCTGCATCTGGGACCCAGGCGCCCTGGTGGGACGGGGCTCCTTGCCATCTGGGTGTTGCTCATGGCCTTGGGCGCGGACACCAAGGATATCAGCCGCTGACCGCCTCGCCGCCTGTGGTCAGGTGGGAGGGCTTCTACAGCTCCCAGTCCAGGATGCCCTCCCCCGTGCCATGCCCGCACCGCCTCCCCCATCGCCATGAGCCTCCTCACCTATGGGCGCCGGCAGTATCCTCATATCCGGACTGATTCTTATTCCCTGCTGGTGTTCTCTAGTTCCCCTAAGTTGAATTTACATGGGAATGCACTCCATTCTGGATATATATAATTTTTTTGAAAGGTTTTGCTATAGGGCGGTGCGCTCGCCAGAAAGACAGAGAGAGACAGAGAGACAGAAAGGGAGAAATCACCTCCCAGGGGGATGACCACGCTGCAATCCCTTCTCCTCCATCTCCTCTCTGAATCTTGGCCACGCACACACGCACCCGGCGTTAGTTTAAGCCACCAGGCCAGGCACTCGAACTGCAGTCGACTACATGGGAGTCCAGCAACATAGCCATTATACCAACTGCTAGTCCCACGTTCTAGATATTATTGCTGGACTCCTATACACCCTTTTCATCTTAACTGTCTTCTATCCATTTGTCCTGATTGACAACTTCAATCAAACTCACAAATATGCTCCATTATTCATCACTGGGCTTCATTTAGCTTTGAGGATCTTTTCTTTCACTCTTGACACCTGGAGCACATTCAGAGGAGACACTGCCAAGATTCTAGAAAGTGATGCTGGAAATCCATGTGCATCTCATGTTTCTTACAACATGTG
>NW_006207092.1:0-3189 GCF_000334495.1 Tupaia belangeri chinensis
ATTGTGATGAACAAATATGATAAACCATGGATATATAAGTTTTATCATAAGAAAAACTCAGTAGAGAGTAGAGTAGAGATCTGGAATAAATCCTCATCACTGGATAGCATCATTCAGTGCTACAACATGGGCCAACCAAATCCTCATATGCTGAGATCCAGTTTTAAATAATTTTGGTGCCACCTGAAGCTGAAAGAATTCTCCTAGTGTCATTAACATAGACTCATAATGTGGTATATCTTGGTATTACCTCAGGGGCTTTATCTGTACAAAATTACACAAAAGTGACCATTTCTTTCCTTATGACAATGAATTTGTGAAATTGAATTGCTGGATCTTTGTTTTATCACCAGATGCAAGCAGCGTATCCAGTGCCCAGCTCAAGAGTATCCAAACAGTGAGAGAACTCACTGTCTGCCCAAGCCTGTGACTTTTCTGGCTTTTGAGGATGCTTTGGGGACAGCCATGGCCTGCATAGTTCTGTGCTTTTTTGTCCTCACGGATGTAGTTTTGGGGGTCTTTGTGAAAAACCAAGACACACCCATTGTCAAGGCCAACAACCAGGCTCTCAGCTTTATTCTGTTCATCTCCCTCCTGCTGTGCTTCCTCTGCTCCTTGCTTTTCCCTGGCCATCCTAACACAGTGACCTGTGTCCTCCAACAAGTCACATTTGGCTTTGTGTTTACTGTGACTGTTTCCACTGTTTTGCCCAAAACCATTCCTGTGATTCTGACATTTAAGGGCATGAAGCCAGGAAGAATACTGAGGTGCTTACTCCTCTCAGGGGCTTCCAACTCTGTCATTCGCATTTGTTTCCTGATCCAAATGATTATCTGTGGAATCCGGCTGGGAACCTCTCCCCCTTTCATTGACATAGACTCACACTCTGAGCCTAGAAACCTCATCATCATGTGCAACAAGGGCTCAGTCACTGCTTTCTACTGCATCCTGGGCTACCTGGGCTTCTTGGCTCTGGGGAGTTTCACTGTGGCTTTCCTGGCCAGGAACCTGCCTGACACATTCAATGAAGCCAAGTTCCTCACATTCAGCATGCTGGTGTTCTGCAGTGTCTGGATCACATTTGTCCCTGTCTACCACAGCACCAAGGGGAAGTTCATGGTGGCTGTGGAGGTCTTCTCCATCTCAACCTCCAGTGCAGGGCTCCTAGGCTGCATCTTTGTCCCCAAGTGCTATATTATTCTGGTAAGGTCTGATAAGAACTCCTGGAAAGCTTTAAAAAACAGAAGAAGTTCCAAATAAAATTTAAGATTTTATTTTATAAGCTTGTATCACAATTTTAGGGTTTGAACTAAAAATATACTGATTTTATATTCTCATATTATAAAGTAACTTAAAATGACTGACTCCGTAAATTCCTTTTGAAAACAATCATTGTATGCATCTAATCTTTGACAATTATTAAACTTTCAACTATGAATGGTATCTTAGATTAATAGGCATTTCTTACATTATGGATATAGATTAATGGAAATTTTTATTTATTTATTTTTACATTTTCCTACATTTACTTTTTTTCCATTTTATTTATTTAATTTTTTATTATTATCATAATCTTGTTGATTAATGGAAAAATGTTCTTAATTATTTAGTATTTATTGTATGCTCCTAGAAAGCATTTTACTTTTATATATTAAGGAATAATCTATTTTCTTCCAAATCTGGTTTTTTGATTTGTATCTTCTCACTCTTTTCTAGGAAGGTCTTGCTTTATTTAACTTTATTAATTATCTTGATTACTATTATTTATTTTAATTTGACCAGAGAATGAGGGAGAGTGAGACAGTAAGCCACTAGTCCAGGACTCAAACTGCTGTCCATCATGTGGGAATCCAGAGCTCTCAGCCGCTATGCCACCTGCTGGCTGCTAAGATTCAAAAATGATGCCAAGAACATAGATTGGGGAAAGAACACTACTTCAATAAATGGTGCTGGAGATAGTGGCTTTCCATGTCAGAAAGAACAGATTATGAACTTAAATGTAAGACACAAAATAGGACTACAGAAGAAATAGGAGAAATGGCTCAGGTAATGATCTGGCACAGACTTTTTGAAGAAGACCTGAAAATCAGAGGCAACAAAAGCAAAAAAAATTACACCTGTTATTATAGCAAACTAAAATGATTCTGCATTGCAAATGACCAACAGGGCTAAGAGACCTGCTTCCAGAGAGGGTAAATGTATTTTCATTCTATTCATTTAATGAAGGAGTAATATATAGAGTATATAATAAAGTCAATAATCCAAAAGTGAAAACCAAAAACAAAACCCTGATTACAGAATTAAATCAAGATATGAATAAACATTTCTAAAGAAGACATACAATGGCCAAGTATGTGAAATAAAGGCTCAGTGTCACTAATTACCAACAAAATATAAATCAAAATTACAATGAGGTTTTACTTTACCCTAGTTAAAATGACCCTTTTCTCTGAGGAAAAAAAAATAATAAATGTGAAGTGATATAACATGACACACTGCAAAGGTAACTTACATGGGAAGGTTTACAATTTACATCTCAATACTTCTGTGAGTGTGCTGGGCATACCTGTATCCACAATGTGGGGCTGGATGAGGCTCTGGGTAGATAATGTGTTGAGACATTTTTGGAAGTGCCTGTTTATATATCTCTCTAGACCTCTTTTTTGTATGTTTTACTCATGATAAGAATAAACTCTGAAGTAGTTTCATTTTTTAGGGGGGGTGAGGTGATTGCTATAATGCACATATGCTCACCAAACAGACAGAAACAGAGAGAACCCCAGGGGCTAGCAATATCACAATCCCTTCTCCTCATTCTCTTCTAAAGATTTTGGGTACACACATGTACACACACACACACACACACACACACACACACACATACATGCTCAGTGTGATTTATAAGTTGGCAGGTCTAAAATTCAAACCATAATTTGTCATATCAGAGTCCAGTGCCTTAACCACCACACTATCTGCTGGCCACTTTGAAGCAATGTTTTAAAATAAACAATGCTGAGCTAGCAGGTGGCATGGTGATGGTTTTGAATCCCACATGGTCAACTGCATGGTTCAAGTCCCTGACTGGATGGCTTAAAAAATGTATCACAGATGTGTGCATGTATATCAAAAATAGTACAAATGAGAAAGGTTGTAAAGGGTTGTGGCTTGTGCATATCCCTTAATGGGTGC
>NW_006207093.1:0-2772 GCF_000334495.1 Tupaia belangeri chinensis
TGTATCTAGCCAAAAGATAGGGGAATGCTGAGTCAGAAAATCATTTGCACAACTATATTTATTCCAGCATTATTCATGATTGCTAAGACAAACCAAAAAGTCCACAAACAGATGACTGGACTGAAGACTGAAAAATTGTGGCACATATACTGCATAGAATATTATTTGACCATAAGAAACAAACAAACAAAAACAAACAAACAAAAAAACAAGACCCTGGTATTTGATAGAAAGTGGATGAACATAAAATATTTATTGCTGAGTGAAACAAGTCAGGCTATGAAAGAGAGACATTTTGTGTCTCCACTTAACATATACCAACTGTCTACATGCTATGGTAGAGACTGAAATACCAAAGGCCATAAAAGCATTAAACATTGTTATGGACACTGGGGACAAAGTAGAAGGAGAGTGGGAAAGGAGAAGAGTGCAGGAAGGGAAATTTGGAAAAACAGGGAGAAGACTTTCTGGGGCACAGATATGGTTTGTTGCCCATTGGTGACGTTGTATATAGTATTCTCAACTCACCTGCTGTGTGGCATATTATCATTTAGGGTAAAATCTCTTTACAAACTAAATGATGTATAACAACTGAATGTATAAAAGTAATAATAAAAAAATTATAAAATAATGTTAGAATATATTGGTTATCAGACAAAAAGAATAAAATTAATTTTTAGCCAGAATCCTAATTTACAAGATAAATTTATCTTTTTTTTCTATTTTTTTTTTTGGAGAGGTTTTTGCTATAGGGTGCATGCGCTCGCCAGCCAGACAGAGACAGAGAGACAAAAAGTGAGAAATCACCCCCCAGGGGGATGACCATGCCACAATCCCTTCTCCTCCATTCTCTTCACAGGATCTTGGACATGCACGCACATATGTCCAATGTGAGTTTTAAGCCGCCGGGTTCAGGATGTGAACTGAGGCCGACTACATGGGAATTCAGCAACATAGCCATTACGCTAACTGCTGGTCCCAAGATAAATATATCTTTTTTAAAAAAAATTTAGGAGAGTGTTTTGTGATAGGGGGCATGTGCTTGCCAGAAAGACAGAGAGAGACAGAGAGACAGAAAGTGAGAAATCACTGCTCAGGGAGGATGCCAGCAATCCCTTCTCTATTTTCCTCTCAGGATCTTGGGCATGCAAGCACGCATGCCTGGCATAAGTTTAAGCCATTGGGTCTGGGACTCAAACTGCTGTCAACTACATCGGAATCCAGCGACATAGCAATTACACCAACTGCTGGTCCCTTTTTTATTTCCAAGATAAATATATCTTTAGTTGTCTTATTGCATTAGGCATAAACTACACGTGTAAGAATGTTTTAACCTATAGTATATTATACAAAGCCTTTTGGTTGTAAAATAGTTCATAGGCATAGTTAGCAAGAGACTTGTCTCAGATTGAGCAAGCAAAATAAACATTAGCAAGTGTATCAAAAAGTGAAAATTTTAATAAAATTAGTAAGGAAACAGGGCATGGCCATTGTTATGAATTTTTTAGGTGGCCTTGAACTTATTCGGTAACTGCCATGTTTTTGCTATCTAGAGATATATTTGTAAAAAAGCATTATTTAAAAAGTGATTTTTGAAGAAGGGATTCTTGGCCAATTACTGCTGAACATCTCTTCATTGAAAATGATTCACTCCCAGTAAGTCCAGCTTAATTCATTGAAGTTACAGTCAGTAATGTCCCAGTAAAGTGCTGCTAACATTTGTCAGCTGTTTATATTTGAAAAGTCCAGTTTCTTGTCTCTGAATGTTTTGTATGTTTGAGAAAGTGGGATGAAAGGAACTTTGGGAAAAGATATAATTAAGGGATTTTTAAAAAGCTAATCTGCTTAAAATAATCATAAAATTGTAAATGTTCTCACTGGAAAGAAAAAAGGAAAAAAGTTCATTGTAGGGTTTTTCTTGGTTTAGAATAGGACTTGGTCCATAAAATAGACTAAAGGACATAACAGATTTGTGGCCTTCACCCAGTTGTAATTTATTTCCTTTTAGATACATTTGGAACTCCCCACCCCCCAGAGAAAGGACAGTGAAAACATTTCCTCCCCAGGACACTACTGAACATGAAAAGAGAGCCATTACCCTATTTAAATCATAGGTTGTAGGAACCAGAAGGAACCATGAAGAGCTTTGCTTTTTAGCTTAATAAATCATGAAAAGAGGGGCCTGGGTCTTGGCATTTTAAACTCTTTTTGAGGTAGTTAGAGATCTTCTTGGGTAGCAGGGTGACAGATAAGAGGATTTCATTTTCTCACATAATAAAAGGAAGAGGGTGGACAATTGGAGAAATGGACACTCATGGCATATGGGCCTGCTCTTCTCCCTCTGCCTGTGGCCCCTTGACCTCTCCTGCCCACCCACTGGAGATGCTTGGAAGAACCTTCAGTGGGCCCTGTATGTGGGCTGTGCCCCCTGGGCTGTTGGGTTGGAGATGACAGCTGTTCTACTTTGAGCACCTCCTACCCTGCAGGTCCTGGGGGCACGCCACTCTAGGCCCTTTGCCTGTGACTCTGGAATGCTCTGGGTCGCCTTTCAGATGCTGGAGTGTGGGTGTCGCTCCTGTTCTAGTACCTCCTTGTCCCTCCTGTTCTTGTTGCTCCTCTGCTGGTTGCACCAGTTGCCTACCTGTGTACCTGACAGGAGTCCAAGGTGCCTCCGCTCTTGTTCCTTGTATTTGGGAGTAGAGACAGTGGAAGTGTGTGGGGGGGTCCTCCTCCTCCCGCTCCCCAGCCATAGAGGAGGCTGAACCAACGGTT
>NW_006207093.1:2841-8213 GCF_000334495.1 Tupaia belangeri chinensis
TGCTTCGGGTGTCCACCCGGCTCTCACTGCCCTTTTCCTCAAGGTGGGATTCTTCCATATGCCATTGCTTCCCTCTCTCGTTAAGGAGTAGAGGGGGGCTGCTGATTTGGATGAGAGTATGCTGGCCTGGACCAAGAACGCTCTTGCCTGGGCCACAGACGCCCCTTCCGGGTCCCTTATGGCTCCCCGGGGGTGGGGGACTGAGGTGGGAGATGACCCACTCTTGGTGAGAAGAACCTTTCTAGAGATCTTCGAGGGGTGCCTTGGGGCTCCAAGCTACCGCTTCCTTCTGCACACAGTAGGTGCTGAGGACACGTCTTTTGTATGGTAGGCCGAGATCCCACCCCTACTCCTGGGACAGGGGTCAGTCACTGCGCTGTGGGGGTGAGGTCGCTCTCCACCTGGCCTGGCTCACATTTCCCCACTCCGAGTCAGAGGAGGGTCCTCGGGGCCTTGGCCTGACATCCCTGCATGGGGCCACATGCGTGTGTGCACCCGGAGTGCTGGGAGCGGCTTGCGTGTGGCTCAGTGGAGCGGAATCAGACAGAGTGATGGAGGAGGTGGACGTCAAACAGTATCTACAGCGTGCTTGGGTGTTGGTGAGGCAGTGCTGGGGGGTCCCTGTGGTAGGCCTGTCCTATGGGAGGCCCCAGGGATGTGCCCAGGAGGCAGTACCGGCCTGCCTGCGGGGTGGTACCTTCCTCTTGAGTCCTTTTAGTTGCTTCGGAGCCTCACCCTCCCGAAGTCCCTCCCTCCCCCTAACTCCCATGTGCCAGGCCTCCACGGGTGGGCACCAGGGCATCTCAGGAGGCTGCTTGGGGGGTGCCTTGTGGAAGGGCTGGCGGGTGTTCCTGGCATGCTGCAGCCACCCTCCTGTGTGGGGTGGAACCCTGCGTGTGCTCCCTGAGGTTCCTTGACATGCTGGGGGTGTCTTCATGGTACTTGCTGCATGGGCCTCTTGCGCCCTTTGTGTGGGTTTCTGGATCCCCCTTCTCCACTCCCGGAGGGATCCCTCGGTGGTCCAGCCGGCCTTGTCAGCCACCTCCGGACCAAGCCCAACCCTCCCCATGCAGATGTCATGGCTGCGGGCTGCTGGCAAAATGGAGATCCGGCTAGGCCTTCAGAACTGTGGGGTGTCTGGTGAGGTCAGCACAGAGGAAGGCGTCCTGGAGGGAGGATTAAGGTGCGCCTGCCCTGGCGGTGGGTGTTTGTGAGTCTGTCCTCACGGAGCCACGGAAGTGTCTGGCGGGTCATGATGGGTATGCTGCGGCACCCCCTTCCCTTTACGGATGTCCCGACAGTGGTGGGGGACTCGTATACAGGAAGGCAGTACGGGTGATCAGGAACAAAAATATTAGTCTGAGACCTCATTGCCTCTTAGCATGTTCTCAGCCGGCCACAGCCAGAGCCAGCTCCAGGCTGTCGTGTCAGGGGCTGCTAAACACACATATTTATTGAGGGATCTTACAGGAGTAGGAAGGGTAAGGGGGAAATAAAAGATTTACTCTATAAAACAGGGAATTTAAAGCACAGGAACAGTGATCATGAAACATGATGTCTGTCTTGTTTGAAAAGGTGAAGCCAAACACAGTTCTCAGAATGAAGGAGTCTATTTGTCTGGTGCATTTTCTTCTTCAGTCTTGATTACCGGACAGGGTCTTTTGAAGAGGGGGCTTGCAGTCCCAGGTCAGCTTGATAACTTCAGTCCCGGGCCAGGGCAGTAACATTACTGCTTGCATAGGCCTAGATAGAAATCTCGTCTTGTTAAGTAAAGACACAGTTAATATATGGACTATCTATGTATTACATCAAAAGACGGTGAGTCTATTACCCATATGGGAAAGGAAGATGATCTTGTAGCTCAGGAGATAAAACAGGATGTTTTATTAGAGGTTTTTATAGTCAACAACACATGGATGAGAAACTCTTCATAGTTGAAAACTACCTGTTGCTTTAGATAAGAGCTCCCAGCTAAGATAATCTTTCCCTGGAGCCTTCAGGTTTGTTCATCCTTTTCCTTTCTTAAAAAATGCATGGGTTTCTGTATTTTATTTGCTGAGTCCTGTCAATTAGTAAGTTCTTTTGTTTTATCTCTGAGTCCCTGCTATGTCATGAATGTGCTGACTTTGGCCTAGCTTGAGTTAACTTTGGCCTGCAGCTTTAACAAGGGGTATTTACATAAAACTAGCCTTAAACTAACTTAATCTACAAATGTTACTAACACTAATTTGGCTTATACTAACTTACTCTTAACATATGTTAATTTTGGCTAAAAAACAAACAGGTGGGGAAGTCCCAAGCCTTCCAGCAGTCCTTCCAGCAATCCTCTCCATCCTCTCGCATGCCGTCTTAGGGAACCACATTCTGACAAGATCACTAATTGGCTTTATTGTAATGGTTGGTGGTGATATTTTTACCCTAGCAGGGTACCATAATAATAGTAAGACTCACGGCAGAGAAATACTGAGCAGTCTCTTTACCAGCTTGTGTTGTCTGTATGGCTCTGTCATACAGAGAAAGCCTGGGCAGTGTGATTGCATGAGTGAACGATGCCCCTTGCGGGCAGGCGTCTGGTCCTCCTACCATTGCCATGGTCTGTGGCCCTCCTGCATGGCCCAAGTGCCATTGTCTGTGGGGCCCCTGTCCCTCCTGTGGGTGTCGCTCTTACAGATCAGTCCCTCCTCTGCGGCCCCTCATGGCCACTCCTTCTGCTGGCATCAGCGGCATTGGCTGTAGGTGTGGCATTGGTTGTAGGTATTTGGTGGGCGCCATTGTCCGCCCTTCCTCCCTCCATCACACAGCGTCTCTGGCCCCCACTGTTCAGGCGGGCTCTGGAGCCCAGCACATGGGTTGGGTCCCCCATCTGGCTGCTGGCCAGGCCTGTCTTTGGTTGCTCTGCCACCTCCCCTCCATCAGAGTCAGGCCCGGGGTCTTAGCAAGGTCCCTGCTTCCTCAGCGCGGGGCCCAGAGAGGTTCATGGCCTCCACTAGGCAGCTGCATCAGCGTTTTCTGGGCCCCCTTCCTGTCTGGACCCCTCTTGTCCTCGAGGCCACCTGGCATGGTGGTGATGGGGTGTGCGTTCTTAGAGGCCCCTCCATAGGTGTGTGGCGTTCTGCTCCCCACAGCTGGCCATCCAGGCCATGGTCCTCCTAGCCATGGGCAGGTGGGTGTCCATGGCGGGGCGGGTCTGTGTCGCCCCCCCCGCATTGCAAGTCAGGCTGGGGCAAGCCTCCAGGGGCAACACATCCAGTGCCCTGGTCGCTGCCCCTGGCACCACGATGGACCCGGGTGGAGAGGAGCCCTCCAGAGTGCGGTTCTCCTAATGCGTGTGTTTTCCTCTCTGTCTACCTTGTTTGTCCTGCCAGTAGCACGTTTGTCTCAAGTGGAAGGAGAGTATGAGAAGGGAAGAGCACAGGAAATATAATTTGGGGGCAAACCCTGGTGAGGTAAGGTATTTGTGGGACACATATATGGTTTATTATCTGTTGATTAGGATGTGTACAGTATTCTCAACTGGACTGAGATGTATATAATGTTGGATAAAATCTCTTTACAATCTAAATAATATATAGCATTGAATGTATACATAATAATAATAATGATAAAGTGAAAAAAAAAAGCTTCTGTTTGTCTCAAAGATTAAGCCACCCACACTTTTACTACACTGTATGCTGGTGGGAGTGTAAATTGGTCCAGTTACTGTTGGAAACAATATGGAGATTCCTCAAAAAATCTATAAATAGAGCTACCATATGACCCAGCAATTCCACTACTTGATATATACCCAAAAGACAGAAGAATTCTTAATTGTGCAGAATTCTTAATATTGTGGGGAAAGTAGCAGGAAGTAGATACTATTAACCATGTAAATAAATAGTATTAAAAACATAGATTTAGGGACCAGCAGTTAGCATAATGGCTATGTCGCTGGACTCCCACGTAGTCAACCGTGGTTCGTGTCCTGGACCTGGTGGCCGGTTATGTGTGCGTGCGTGCCCAAGATCTCAAGAGAAGAATGGAGGAGAAGGGATTGCGGCATGGCCATCCCCCCTGGGGGGTGATTTCTCGCTTTCTGTCTCTCTGTCTCTGTCTATCTGTCTGGCAAGCACATGTGCCCTATAGTGAAACCTCTCCAAAAAAAAAAAAACAAACAAAAACAAACAAACAAACAAAAAAAAACACATAGACTTATATGGGATAAAGTTCCAAATATATGATAATGGGTTTTTAAAAGAACAGTTTGACAAATGTCTAATTAGTGAATTTAATCAATTATCTTTCCAGAAAAAAATAGCATATATTTATTTACTCTAATAATACACACATCATTTATTTACATACATTGATTTTGGTTCATGCCCTGCATCAGCTGGCTTGAAAATCATTCCAGGAGCATGTGTGTGCCTGCCCAAAATCCTGAGAGGAGAATAGAGGAGAAGGTATTGTGGCATGGCCAACCTCCTACTCCCTGCCCAACCTGGAATGTGATTTTTCATTTGCCATCCCTCCATCTCTCTCTGGTGAGCATACACATCCTATGGCAAGAACCTAAAAATAAATAAATACAATCATAGAAATACCAAAATTAGTGAACCAATAAAAGCCAAGAGATTGTAGAAGTCATCCACCACAGAAAGATGTTTCTGTATTTCTAGAACAAATATTGTACTGGAAGGATGATAAATAAAACCATGAAGAAAAGATTACCCAAAGAGGGGGCCATATAGTCTGTCTGTTTTTACTGATCTCAGGTAAAGGGCAGAAGAGGAAAGAGGGATTGAAAACAAGGAGTCAAAAGTTATTTAAGGCAAGAGTTGATTTAATGAGCTCCATGCATCTCTCAGTATGTTCCCAGGATAACTGTATGATGTTCAATTGCTGGTGATCTAAACAAGGAAATGGAGTGGGCCTGCTTAGCCACCAATTTTCATTGATGATTTACTATCTTCGTTACAATTTTATCCAATGCTGGCCACCCCAAGGTTTAGTTGGCATGATTACAAATTGATGCTTTTTAAAAAAATTAAACAGAAAGTAATTTCTTTCATTATTTCTTTCTTTTTGAAGAGAGGTTTTTGCTACACTGCATGGGCTCATCAGAAAGACAGAGAGAAACAGAGAGACAGAAAGTGAGAAATCAATCCCCAGGGAGGATGGGCATGCCGCAATGGGATCTTGGGGATGCACACACATGAGCCCAGTGAGAGTTTTAAGCTGCTGCTCCAGGACTCAAACCACAATTGACTACATGGAAGTCTAATGATGTAACCATTCCACTACCTGCTGGTCCCGAGAAAGTAATTTCATCCAGAAACTATAAACTGCTGTTATTATTAAAGTATTTTTATTAATTATTGAATTAAATTGTTGGT
>NW_006207094.1:0-903 GCF_000334495.1 Tupaia belangeri chinensis
GCACACATAGCACGCACAATGGTGAAATGAGTTCTAGCTTTATAGAAACCTGATTTCTTCCCCGTGGCTCATAAATGATGAGACCATTCAATAACTACCATTATTGCTACTCTTATTGCTCATATTATCATTATCATTGTTATTACTGCGTACTAATTGTGCTAATCACTGCAAAATCTAGAAAGGGGTTTCATCTCACCCAGGTGCCCTGGGGCCTGGTAGCTCACTCAGTTTAGAAATAATCACAGGGTATTATGAAAGAACCTGTCCTGAAGAGTTTGGTGACAGAACTGGATCCAGCATCAGAATTTTCACCATCAGAGAATGAGGCACATTGGGATGAGAAAGCTTAATAACCTCAGTCGTAGAGTTGCATGTAGTTTAATCTCATCGCATGTGGTGGGGCAGGAGCAAGGGTCCACCCACAAAGCTCCCTCGTGCTCTAGATGCTGAAAGTCTGGAATTTGAGTGCGACCTAGTTATTAGAAGGGAAGTGTGATATAATGCCCAGACATCTCAAGATCTAGGCAAAAAATCTGGAGAAGACAGGACTCATATCAGTCCTTTTTGAGGTTAACCTTAAAACAAATTAGAGAGGGAGTTAGCTATGTTATTATACTATATAATTTCATACTATAAATATTATGTTACTGACCATCCTAGGAATAATTTATCCAGCTATGTTTTAGAGACAGTTGAGTGAGTTTATAGTCCCTCCTTAAGGATGCATCTGGAAACAACCTCCCAGAAGTGAAATTGATATAAGCCTAATCTATAGGCCTGGATGTTGTGGTATAAGAGCTTCTCAAAATTTTACTAGGGGATGTTGGAGTGACAAGGTCCAACAAAGAGGTCACCATAGTGGTTTTTTCTTTGTTTGTTTAAAGGAGAGTAAGAGAAGTT
>NW_006207095.1:0-1169 GCF_000334495.1 Tupaia belangeri chinensis
AGCCATTACGCTAACTGCTGGTTCCATCATGTACATTTTCTTAAATTCCAATATAATGTGTAGTGATATAGAACACCAAAATGCTGATTAAGCTTTGAGAATGATGTATTTTTTTAAGGTTTTTACCATAGGGCATGTAGGTTCTCTAGAGAGAGACAGGAAGAGACAATGAGAGGGAAAGCGAGAAATCACCACCACCACCACCGCCCCGCCCCCAGGAGATGACCATGCCGCAATCCCTTCTCCAGTCTCCTCATGGGATTTTGGGCACTCCATGCACACATGCCTGGCATGATTTTTAAGCCATCGGGTCTGGGACTTGAACTGCTGTTGCCCACATGGGAGTCCAGCACCTTAATCGCTATACCACCTGCTGGCCCCTCAAAGATGAGGGGTCTTTAAGTGAGTAGAGCACACCAGCAAGAAGATAAGAAGAAAGGTTTCACTTGAGCTAAGTATGCAGCAACTACCATGTGGGCTGAAATAATCACCATACTTCTTATCATGGAGACAAAAAGAGACCATCAGGGATCTCTCAGGGTTGGGGCCTGTTTGAATAACCAAACTCTTGGGATGTGTCTTCACCTTGTCATCTTTCTCAAAAGGACAAAACTCATTATGTTTCTCCACTCACCTAGTCTTCCTCGTACTCTTACTTTTCTGTACTGCTGTGCTCTTCCTCATTCCTTCACTGCTGCTATCTTTTCCCCTGAGGTCCTGTCCCTTCTCTGCTTAGAGAAAACCAACTGCCTTATACTATCAACCGTTATACCAAAACCTACTTCCCTAAAGCTTGGCTGCTCTCAAGACGCTGCTTCCCTGTCACTCTACTGGGTACAGGATGCTGATTTTCTCACATAACATGAACCCGTCCTCAGCTACTTGATCTGGCTGTGGAAGGCTGCACATTAGATCTTGCACATGAACAGATGTTTGTCCATCTTGTTCCCTTACCCTAATATGGCTGGCTGCTTCTGTAAACCTGCTTGCTCTCCCATGAGGAAATAGCTTGTGCTAGTCATATAGAAAACCATATCTAGGACGACATCCTGTACCTGCTACTGTCTTTGCTAACTAGCCGGAAACCCTTTAGTTTAGCAATGTAACCGCTTGCATGGAAACCTCACTCCCCTCAGAAATAATTAACCTGCTTGATTCAGCTTCTGTAA
>NW_006207096.1:0-1913 GCF_000334495.1 Tupaia belangeri chinensis
ATTGTAGCATTTCAAATCAGTGAATAATTCTTTGTTGTTTATTTTTCAAAATTATCATTTATTTAGTTCTCTCAGAATGAATGCATTATGTATCAGTAGAGTCCAATATATAATAGGCATTGTCATCTACAGGAAATGTGATTAATTTTTTAAATTTTTTATTTTTTATTATCATCATAATCTTCTTTATATTACATTGGATTACATATAACTTTACAGTGTATTACATTGTTTTTTCAAAAGGGAATGCCATACAACTAAGTCAGATAACTATGTGAGCCATTTTGAGTAACAGTCATGTTGATTTCTTTTTCCTTATAGTCACTTCCATCACATGGAACCAGAGAATGATACAAGAATTTCAGAATTTCTTCTTCTGGCACTTTCAGAGGAACTCAAATTACAGCCTCTTATATTTGTAATTTTCCTGCTCATGTACCTAATCACTGTGTGTGGAAACCTGCTCATCATCTTGGCCACCATCTCAGACTCCCACTTGCATACCCCCATGTACTTCTTCCTCTCCAACCTGTCCTTTGTAGACATCTGTTTCACCTCCACCACTGTCCCAAAGATGCTGGTGAACATCCAGACACAGAGCCAGGTCATCACCTATGCAGGCTGCATTACCCAGATGTATTTTTTCATGCTCTTTACAGGGTTGGATGACTTCCTCCTGACTGTGATGGCCTATGACCGGTATATGGCCATCTGTCACCCTCTACACTACACGATCACACGATCATCATGAACCCCCAGTAGTGTGTGTTACTGGTTCTGTTTTCCTGGATTCTGAGTGTCGTAGTTTCACTAATACATAGTATAATGGTGCTGTGACTGTCCTTCTATACACAGGTGAAAATTCCCCACTTTTTCTGTGAAATTAATCAAGTAGTCCACCTTGCCTGCTCTGACACATTTATTAACCTCATGGTGATATATTTTGCATCTGTGCTGCTGGGTGGTGGTCCCCTCACTGGGATCCTTTACTTTTACTCATTTCCACCATATCTAAAATTTGATCAGCTCAGGGGAAGCACAAAGTACTTTCTACTTGTTTCTCTCACTTCTCAGTTGTCTCCTTATTTTATTGCACAAGTATAGGAGTGTACCTTAGTTCTCCTGCTACCCACAGCTCACACTCAACTGCAACAGCCTCGGTGATGTACACTGTGGTCACACCCATGCTGAACCCCTTCATCTACAGTCTGAGGAATAAAGACATAAAGAGGGATCTGAGACTATCAAAGGATCAACTGTCCTTACATTGAAGAAATGCATTTGTTAGTAGGGCTCAATGATCAAGCAGAAATGGTAAGAATCTGGAAGATTCTGGAAATAGAACTTCTTCCATTCTATTATTTCCAGGAACTTCCATTACTTTGATTTTAACATCTCCATACAATATGATACCCTATTTTTCCATTCTGGCTGATACCTGAACATTAGTTCTTTCCTTTTTCCACCTTTTTTCACAAGTTTTTCACAGCCATAGATCATAAATACTTGGAAATTCCCATTAATTTCACAGAGTAACATAGATTTATTTAAGATAGTTTTATGTGTATGTTAATTAGCTTGAATCAGACATTACACTATATATACATATTTCAAAATATGTTGTACACCATAAATACATAAATCTATATTTGGCAATTAAATAGATAATTTATTTTAAAATTTCTCATTTTTTTCCCTGATGATGTATACTGAAAATGTGTTCCTCTTCTACTAAAAAGTAATATGTCATACTTTTCTTATGGGAAGAAAATAGCTATATTTGGATGCCAATGTCATTTATATAATTCAATTGTAGAAGAAGTCTGAGACCAGAATTTTAAAATTATCTGCTCATCATTCCATGACATATGACCATCTAAATTCTTCTTTATGAAATGTAGAGTTAAGCACAG
>NW_006207097.1:0-702 GCF_000334495.1 Tupaia belangeri chinensis
ATACCTGATCCTATCATTAAGTTGCCCATTTTCTTGGTTGTCTTTCATTCTCTTATTTCTGGGTGTTCATTCTTAGTTTTCCTGGAACAGGACTCTCTTCAGAGTTTCTTGAAGAGTTGATCTGGTGTTGACAAATTATTTCAGGTATTGCTTGTCTGAGAAGATTTTAACCTTTTTTTTTTTTTTTTTACATATGAAGGATAATCTTACTGGATATAATAATCTTGGTTGAAATTGTTTCTCTCTTAACATTTTGAATATGTCTTCTCATTCTTTTCTTGTTTTTGTTGAAAGGTCCGGAGCTAGCCTGATGGGATGATATTTGTAAGTCACTTGTCGTTTTTCTCTTGCCAATTTTAGTATTTTGTCTTTATCTGTGGGCTTGGCCAGTCTGGCTAAGATGTGCTTTGAGGAAGATCTTCTTGGGTTCATTCTATTCGGAGTCCATTGTATTTCTTGGATCTGGATGTGTAAGTGTTTCTCTAGATTTGGGAAGTCTTTTTCCAGGATTTCATGGAATAGATTTTTCATGCCCTTATTTGTTTCTTCACCTTTTGGGATGCCAACTATTCAGATATTTGGACATTTAAAGTAGTCTAATATTTCTAGCATGTGGTTTTTGTTTGTTTGTTATTTTCTCTATCTTTTTGGTGTTTTTTTCATCTGATCAGAGTTTTATCTTCTATGTCAGAGATTCAATCT
>NW_006207098.1:0-601 GCF_000334495.1 Tupaia belangeri chinensis
TGAGTCTGCCTGGTGCCCGGAACTGCTGGCCATCTTGATCCGGATTGTAAGTGGTGTGGGGTGGGAGTTCGCTTTAAAGTCCCAGAGAACAAACCTGGGGTCCAAGGAGGAGGAACGGTGGGGATGCGTGGAGATTTGGAAGGATCGGGCCTGCAGTCTCAGTCCGCCTGGTGCCTAGATCTGCTGGCCAGCTCAATCCAGATTGTGGGTGGGGTCCTGTGGGAGTTCGCCTTAAAGTCCCAGACAACAAACCTTGGGTCCAAGGAGGAGGAATGGTGGGGATGCGTGGAGATTTGGAAGGGTGGGGACTGCAGCCTGAGTCCGCCTGGTGCGCGGAACTGCTGGCTGGCTCGATCCCTAGAAGGGTCATTTCTTAACACAATAAAAACAACCTATGAAAAACCTACAGCTAACATTATACTGAATGGGGAAAAGCGAAAAGCTTTTCTGCTAAATACAAGTACTAGGCAAGGTTGCCCACTTTCTCCACTGCTCTTTAATATAGTACTGGAAGTCTTATCTAATGCAATCAGAGAAGAGAACAATAATAAAAGGAATTCGAATAGGCATAGAAAAGTTGAAAATATCTTTATTCACAGAT
>NW_006207099.1:0-2222 GCF_000334495.1 Tupaia belangeri chinensis
ACTCCTTAGAAACAGGGAGGACTTTGGGTCAGCCTGTACCAGTGACAAAATTTTGTGGTACTGGTTAGCAACAGGTAGGCAAACCAAAAGAGAGATCACCAGTTTTCTAATTCTGCACACCTTTTAACACTCAGAGATACCTTGAATAAGTTAGGATGGAACATGTAGATTACCACATGACAAGGAACAATTGCAGAGGCTCAAGAAATATGAGAAACCAACAAAAGGCCTCTCCCCCAAGGGAAATTGTCAAGCCAACATCACTTACAGTCAATACAATGCAATGCACGTAGTGGACATGTTGGATGAGGAATTCAGACTATTTGTAGTGACCAAACTAACTGAAATTGAAGAGAAAAAAGACAATGAGCTCCAGGAGATGAGGAAGTCCTTTAATGATTTGAAAGAAGAAATAGACATCTTAAACAAGAACCAGATGGGATTTTAAGGGTTGAGAATTTTGATACAGGAAGCCAACAGCTCCCTTAAAAGGACTAAAAGTAGCTTATATCAAGCAGAAGATCAGATCTCAAATGTAGAAAACAAAACATCTGACCTTGAAAAAAGTATCAAGAAGATTAAGTAAACAAACAAGAAAAATGAGAATATTATATGAGGAAAACTGGATATTATGAAGTACCCCAACATCTGGATAATTGGTATCCCAGAAGAGGAAGAAAATAATAAGGGAATTGATCATTTTTTTCCATGAAATCCTGGAAGAAAACTTTTTAAACCTAGAAAGGCATTCAAATATCCAGACCCAAGAAATACATGGGACCTTGAATAGAATCATCCCAAGATTATCCTCTCCAAGGAACATCATAGCCAGATTAGCAAAACAACAAACACAAGATACTAAAGTTAGCAAGAGGGAAACATCAAGTTACTTACAAAGGTCACACAATCAGGCTAACCTTGGACCTCTAGGCAGCAACAATGCAAGCAAGGAAAGATTGTCAAAGTGTTGAATGAAAAACAATTTCCACCAAGAATACTATATCCAGCAACATTACCTTTCATATGGGAAAAAAAATCATACTTGGATAAACAAAATCTTAAGGAATTTACCAACTCCAGACCAGCACTTAAAGAAGTTCTGAAGAGAGTACTGTACCATGAAAATTAAAAAGTCAGATAGACAGTTATAAGAGAACAAAAAGCAACCAAGAATATGGCTCAAATAATGATAGGAAAAGGTCCAGAAATATCGATGATAACATTGAATGTCAGTGGATTAAATTCTCCAATTAAGAGACACAGACTGGCCAAAAGGATAAAAAAAAAAACAGAAATCCTCTATCTGTACCCTATGAAAAAATGGATTGTATGGATAAAAATATTCATAGAGTAAAAGTGAAGGGCTGGAAAGAGATATTTCATGCAAATGGAAATCAAAAAAGGGCTGAAGTTGCGATATTGATTTCAGACAAAATTGGCTCCAAGTCAAAGAGTGTAAGAGACAAAGAAGGGTGCTATATAATAGTAAGTGGGGTAATCTAGCAAGAAGGCATAATTCTTATAAATACCTATACACCCAATGCAGGAACACCTAAACATGTGAAGGAAAAACTGCTGGAGCTAAAAGGAGAGATCAGGAGAAACACTATAAAAGTTGGGGATCTCAACACCCCATTATCTCCTTTAGACAGATCTTCTAGGCAAAAAATAGAGAGATACAGGACCTAAATGATACTATAAATCGAAAGGGCTTGATAGATATCTATAGAACTTGACACCCTAAGTCCACAACATATACACTTTTCTCACCCCACAAAGGAACCTTTCCAAGATTGACCCTATGGTAGGGCACAAATCAGGCCTTTACAGATCAAAGGCATAGAAACTATATCCAGCAACGTCTCTGAACATGGTAGAATTAAACTCAAAATTAATTTCAAGGAACACCCTTGAAAATACACAAGCACATGAAAACTGAAAAACCTTATTTTGAATGACTTCTTAACTACTGAAGAAATTAAGTCTGAAATAAAAAAAATGGAAACAAATGATAATGAGTACACAAGTTTCCATAATCTGACACAGCAAAAGCAGTCATAAGAGGGAAGTTCATAGCAATTAGTGAGCATAAGAAAAAGATAGAATGGTGGCAAATAGATAAACTAACATCATTCCTCAGGGAATTGGAAAAATAAGAACAAAAAAATGTAAAAGTACCAGGAAAAAGGATATAATAAAGGTTCGAGCAGAAATAAATAAAA
>NW_006207100.1:0-542 GCF_000334495.1 Tupaia belangeri chinensis
GTGTCCATAGTTGGTATCCATGCTCTCCATACCTTCCAATTGTTCAGTATCTTCCTTAGGGTGCTGACATTCAGTAAATCTTGAGTGGGGACATACAGTGCCTCTCTTTCGTAATCTGTCTTGTTTCACTTAGCAGTAAATCTTCCATAGTCATCCACTTTCTATCAAATGCCAACATCTCATTTTTTGATATGCTATGGCTGCATAGTATTCTGTAGTGTATATGTGCCACACTTTTTCAATCCATTCATCTGTTTGTGTACATTTGGATTGATTCCATGTGTTAGCAATTATGAATAATGTCACAATAAGTGTGAATGTGCAAGTGTTTTCGTGACCTAGTGCACTCCTTTGTGATTCTTTGGGTAGATACTCGGGAGTGAAATTGCTGGATCATATGGTAGTTCTATCTTTAGGTCTTTGAAGAACCTCCATATTGTTCTTCACAATGGCTGAACTAATTTATATTCTCACAACAGCATAAGAGAGTTCCCTTCTCACCACAACCTCACTAGCACTTAGAATTCTTTTTTTTTTTTTTT
>NW_006207101.1:0-531 GCF_000334495.1 Tupaia belangeri chinensis
TGCTGTGACAATGCCCAGGGAATGAATGTAATTTAATTAATTAATTAAAAATTGTTTCAGAAGGAAATTATAGGGCACTTGTAACTAGATTCTAGCATTGTCCATATATTTTTGGGGGGAGAGGTTTTTGTTATAGGGCGCATATGCTCACCAGAAAGGCAGAGACAGAGAGACAGAAAGCGAGAAGTCACTCCCTGGGGGTGATGGCCACACCGCAATCCCTTCTCCTCCATTCTCCTCTTGGAGACATGCACACATGCCTGGCGTGAGTTTGAGCAACTGGTTCTGGGACTTGAACTCCGGTCGACTTCATGGGAGTCTAGCAACATAGCCATTACGCCAACTGCTGGCCTCCCATAGCTTTGTCCATATTTTTAGTTTAAGGTATTTTGCGAATCAATAAAATATGGAAAAACTATTTCATTTGGAAGGGAGAGAGGGGAAAAGTGAAGGAAAAGACAAGTAAAAGTATGCTTAATTGAAAAAGAAAGGAGAAGCTCTTTGCTGATAAGTTATAGAGAAATATCTTTG
>NW_006207102.1:0-1172 GCF_000334495.1 Tupaia belangeri chinensis
GAAAAACATAGAAAAGATATTGAATGATTAAAAAAAAGAAAAGATATCTCTGGTCATCTGTAAAATGTGATTGCTTGCCCTTTTCAAAGTACTTTTACTAAAATTACAAGTAAACTCTACGAAAAAAATAAAACTGTGGCACATATACTATGGAATACTATTCAGCCATAAAAACCAACAATACCCTGGATTTTGATAGAAAGTAGAAGAACATGGAATATTTACTGCTGAGTGAAGCAAGCCAGGCTATGTAGGACAGACATTGTATGTCCCCACTTAATATACACCCAGTGTCTGCACTCTATGACTGAAACTGATTGACTAAAAAATATACAAACACAAGATATGGGTGTAAATGCCAGATGTAGTGTGCGTGGAGGAGTAGGGCCTAGGGAATGTCATTTGGAAGAGGGATACAGAGGCAGAGTATTGACAGGACGGGAGGTGTGGTGTTATCTGTTGAAGATATTTTGATCAACTGGACTGGGGAGAAATGCTCACATATTCAAATGTTCACTTTGTAAGCTAAACAATTGAATGTATATAAAAATAAATAATAAATAAAATAAGAAGCAAAAGAAAGAATGCACAATCCTTAAATTGGGAAAACAAAGCATAGTTAAAAAATCAGTAATGTTTTACTCAAAAGTCATAAAATTCTATTTCACCAGTTCAGTCTTATGATCAATCTCTCTTGGGTTGAATTTGCAGTGTTACTGTGGTCTGATCTTTCCATTTAAATCCTGGAAGTTAACATTCAATCCTGGAAGTTAACTACTGATATTTCTTGTCCCTAGCATTAAGTTGGTCATTTTCTTGGCTGCTTTTTGTTCTCTTATTTCTGTATGTGTGTCTTTAGTTTTCCGAGTAGAGGACTCCTTTCAGAACTTCTGGAAGAGTGGGTCTTGTATTGGTAAATTCTTTCAGGTCTTGTTTATCTGAGAATGTTTTTATCCTTTCGATATGAAAGATAATCTTGCTGGGTATAGTATTCTTGGTTGAAACTGTTTTTCACTTAACATTTTGAATATATTTTCCTATTGTTTCCTTGCTTGTATTGTTTCTGATGAGAGATCTGATGTTAGCCTGATGGGACAACCTTTATAAGTAACCTGACATTTTTCTCTTGTCCATTTTAGTATCTTTTTTTTTCTTTTTTTTTTCCAATTTAT
>NW_006207103.1:0-1157 GCF_000334495.1 Tupaia belangeri chinensis
CACAGTGACACTAAGGGCCAGGTCTCAGCACCATGGTTCTCTTATAAGTAACTGCTGATTTTCGCTTCAAGCCGTGCCCTTGCCTGGTACACCAGTCTGACATATGCTTCTCACAAGTTGAGGGAAGACGGTAACAGTCAGAATCTTTTGTGCTCCACACAGAGATCTAATCTCCCTGCAGAAGGCTGAGATTTAGAACAATCAAGAGAGCATGTCATTCTCTCTGATCTGTCTCTTCCTACTCCTGAGGGCTTCACAGACTGGGAGTGAGACGATATATGAGAGCTGTTATCAGCCAAGTGTCTACAGGGATGGGGACTTGATATTGGGTGGATTTTTCCCCCTTCATTTCTTGGAACAGGATCCAGACACGTCCCAACTCTCCTTTCTGCTCAGGCCAACTCAAAAAAGGCTACCTGAGGAGTAAGTTCTCTGTGTATGTGCAAGTATGATTATATCACTGTGTTTGTGTCATTTATGTGCGTTTCTATGTATGTACATGTTTAATCACCCTTGAGAATTATAAGAATTGTGCTCAAAATAAGCAGAAATATGCTTTAGTGAATTCTGGATATTCTCTTATTCCTTGAACTACTTTTCCTTTCCTTTTGCTCTATACTCCTCTCAATAAAAAAGAGAGAAAAAAGTATCCGAGGTTGTCTTCTCCATAGCCTGATTTTCAGAATCGTTTCCTGAGAGGTTTAGATTTGACTGCCTGTTGAGACCCACCTGTATGAAAACCTCTGTCTGTGGTTTATCTGTCCTTCTAGATATTTTTACTTCGTCTGTCTTTATTTCCTTCTCTATCATTAGTCAAAATAGGAGAATGGCAATTATTCCACACACAATCCTTTTCTGGATTGGTGGTAACTAATGTTTTTCATTGTACAAGGGCAAGAAGAGATTGTCAGCTGCAGGGACCTCTAATCTCAGGCATTCTATGTGGAAACTAAGAACCTAGCAATTGAATGTTTTAAACAAATAAGAAGAATGAATAATAATATGAATTATAATAATTGAAAAAAATTAAAAAAATTTTGCTGCTGCTGATGTGGATAGTAATGTTTTTGTCTTGATTGATACGCATGGTATTTTTGCTGGAAAAGGAAACTGTAAAGTTATATGTGAATAAATATAATAAGAAAGGAATACCCCCC
>NW_006207103.1:7994-11304 GCF_000334495.1 Tupaia belangeri chinensis
CACTGTGGGGAACAATATGGAGATTCCTCAAAGATCTACAGGTAGAACTACCATATGATCCCACTCCTTGGTATCTACCCCAAAGACAAAGTATCCTTAGTTGGAAAAGTGTTCTCACATTGATGTGTATTGTGGCATTATTCACAATTGCTAAGACATGGAACCTACCCAAATGTCCATGAACAGATGAACGGATTGAAAAACATGTGGCACATACTCTATGAAATACTACTCAGCCATAAAAAACAATAAGACCCTGGTATCTGATAGAATGTGGAAGAATATGAAAGATTTACTGCTGAGGGAAGCAAGCCAGGCGATGGAGGAGAGACATTGTATGTCTGCACTTACAATACCAAGTGTCCACCCACAAATTGAAATTGAATGACTAGAGGATATAGAAACATAGAAAATGGTTATAAATACAAGATACAGTGTGGGATGATGGTGGGTGAAGTAAAGTCTGAGGAAGGACATTAAGGAGAAAAATAGAGAATCAAGGAATTTATGGGACAAAGAAATGGGTTATTATCTGTTGAAGATTTTGTGTATAGTAATCTCAGCTGGACTGGAGAAATGTATACATGTCGTTATATTCACTTCACAAGCTAAGTAACATATGTGATTGAATATATAAAATAAATTGAAATAAAAATATATTAAATATATACATATATATTCACTGATAAAAATTGCTGAAAAATACAAATACATGTGATTTCTTTTCTGAATCTCATAAATTATTGTTTCTTTTCTGTTGGAAAAACAAAATGTGACAACCAATTAGTGTTGTGTCAGGAATAGAATAGCTATTTTTAGTTTTGACATATTATACCATGTAATAGGGAGGGCTTGGCACCAAAATTTTCACTGAGTAGAGCACAGAACGTGAAGCTGAGTAAGTGGTTTAGTTGCGTGTGAAGATTGGGGAGCAGATGACCTTTTGATCTTTTTGGAATGTGGTCTTTTCCTGTGTTATATAGTAAGCACATCATTTGTTCCATGAGGGTAGTGCAGGCCTGGGAGTGATGTTAGACATAGTAACAAGGTCTCATGTGAGTACACAGTGCATTACCAATGACTGACATTAGCCCCTCACCCTCCTGGTAAAGCAACATTTGGAATTATGCTTCTTGTTGCTTTGTTGACTCCAACACCACCAGTTCTCTCTAGCTCTGCCAAAACCCTCAGAGCAGTCTTCTGACACAAGTAACATCAGCCTCTGGTGGCCTGCTGTCTAAGGATGCTGTGGTCCCCAGACCCTTTCAGGACCATGATGAAATCATAAAAGCTGGGAGAGACAGGAGGTCACAAATATGCTTTCCTAAGTTTTTGTTTTTTATTTTTAACCAGGGTAGAGGATCACAGGTGCAGAGCCCTAGGGCAAGGGAATCCCAGAGTGGCAGAATGGTATTGAAGTGAAGCAATGAAAAGATGAAAAAGCCAAACAGCTGTGATCACAGTGACACTAAGGGCCAGGTCTCAGCACCATGGTTCTCTTATAAGTAACTGCTGATTTTCGCTTCAAGCCGTGCCCTTGCCTGGTACACCAGTCTGACATATGCTTCTCACAAGTTGAGGGAAGACGGTAATAGTCAGAATCTTTTGTGCTCCACACAGAGATCTAATCTCCCTGCAGAAGGCTGAGATTTAGAACAATCAAGAGAGCATGTCATTCTCTCTGATCTGTCTCTTCCTACTCCTGAGGGCTTCACAGACTGGGAGTGAGACGATATATGAGAGCTGTTATCAGCCAAGTGTCTACAGGGATGGGGACTTGATATTGGGTGGATTTTTCCCCCTTCATTTCTTGGAACAGGATCCAGACACGTCCCAACTCTCCTTTCTGCTCAGGCCAAATCAAAAAAGGCTACCTGAGGAGTAAGTTCTCTGTGTATGTGCAAGTATGATTATATCACTGTGTTTGTGTCATTTATGTGCGTTTCTATGTATGTACATGTTTAATCACCCTTGAGAATTATAAGAATTGTGCTCAAAATAAGCAGAAATATGCTTTAGTGAATTCTGGATATTCTCTTATTCCTTGAACTACTTTTCCTTTCCTTTTGCTCTATACTCCTCTCAATAAAAAAGAGAGAAAAAAGTATCCGAGGTTGTCTTCTCCATAGCCTGATTTTCAGAATCGTTTCCTGAGAGGTTTAGATTTGACTGCCTGTTGAGACCCACCTGTATGAAAACCTCTGTCTGTGGTTTATCTGTCCTTCTAGATATTTTTACTTCGTCTGTCTTTATTTCCTTCTCTATCATTAGTCAAAATAGGAGAATGGCAATTATTCCACACACAATCCTTTTCTGGATTGGTGGTAACTAATGTTTTTCATTGTACAAGGGCAAGAAGTGATTGTCAGCTCCAGGGACCTCTAATCTCAGGCATTCTATGTGGAAACTAAGAACCTAGCAATTGAATGTTTTAAACAAATAAGGAGAATGAATAATAATATGAATTATAATAATTGAAAAAAATTAAAAAAAATTTGCTGCTGCTGATGTGGATAGTAATGTTTTTGTCTTGATTGATACGCATGGTATTTTTGCTGGAAAAGGAAACTGTAAAGTTATATGTGAATAAATATAATAAGAAAGGAATACCCCCCACACACACACACACAAAGAAGCAGTTGTCCATGAGACCAGTGTGGGATGTAGGGTGAGATCCTTTACCTCATGTTATAAGGCTGGACGCCAATATTTACACTTTGAATCCTCTCTTCCATCCTATGAAGTTTCTTGACAGAAGAGGTTCAGGCTTCATGTGACTCTCAAGCCCTGAAACTTTCTGTCCTTGGGCTGAGGTCACTATGTGGGCATGCAGTGTCAACCTCAATTTTTAGATGGACTTTTCATATTTAAATGTATATTGTGAACATAAGTTCAGTAATCTACATATAAATTTATGTTATTATTTCTATGTTTACCAAATATCATTTAATGTGGATGGGCCACCTTTGTTAACCTTATTCCGGTCATTTCATATGTGATCAATATGAAATGGAAGCAATGCGTAAATAATGTATTCCTTCAAACAGGTGGAACATATTTCTCCAGTTAAGATTATTGGTGTTAAATTGCTGAATAAAGAGATAAACTCATTCACAAAGTTTTTGGTACCTGTTGCCAAATGTTTGCTGGAATATTTTTATCACTCATAAAGAGAAAAAAAAAAAAAAAGTGCTGTGTCCTTTTGCAGCTTGACCTTACTCATCCCTCACCTCTGCCCCCTCCACCTCCCAGCCATCCCTGATTTAGTTTCTGTTACTTTGAATTTGCCTGTGCTGAGCATTTCCCATTA
>NW_006207104.1:0-3076 GCF_000334495.1 Tupaia belangeri chinensis
TCTCTGCTGCTCTACCTCCCTGATGCTCATCCAGCAACCTACACTGTTGTCTCTGGGCTTGGATAATTGAAAATCCTCCCAGTCTCTAGAGAACAGGTGCACCTGAGGCTGAGCTGCTGTGCTTCAATTGAGGAAGACAGGAGGAGTCAGACAACATGTTTCATAAAATGCTGAAGTCTGAGGATTCAGAAGCGTGTGGCAGGGGATGAACCGCAGTCTCTCTGCAACTCAGCATCCCTGCCGCTCTCAGCTCAGCTTCCCTGCTGCTCAGTGCAACCAGGGCCATAGCTGGGGTGGATGTCCCAATGGCGCACATAGCCAGGAAAGGCAGTTTTCTAAATCCCAGGTAATACAGCTGAGAATTCAAAGGGAAAGGGGATGAGCCACACTCTGCTGCACAACCTCCCACCTGCAAATGGCTTACAGTACAGCAAGACCTGTCACAAGGGTGGATGTCCTGATGGTACAGGGAGCAGGGAAAGAACTCCTCCAAGTCTCAATTCACACACCTGATAGTTCAAAGGCTTGTGCACAATTTTCTTTTTAAAAAAAGAAATGGGGCTCTCTTATAATGATGAAAACTTGGGATTGCTTCACTAAAAAGATTGTGTTAAGCAAAAAATGTGTCAGCCATGGGACTATTTGGTCTTCTGTGGAGTCCTGCACACACAGGTTGGATGTTGATCACCCAGAAACCAGATGAAATTATTATATCCATGTCCCCACCACCCTTGAACTTGAGCAGAGTTTTCCTGTGCTCCCAGCATGTCAGTCTCTCAGAGGATGGCCGCTGGACTCACTTCCAAGATTTCTTCACTCCTCAGTGAACTACTTCAAGGCTACTGGGCAAGGGACAGAAGCAGCGTTCACTGGTCACATGCTTGGGTAAGAACTAAGCACTCACAGACCTCAGCTCTTAAAAATTTTTGCCCCTGGATACTGCCCTCTGGGTCAAAGCAACCAAAATAAAATGCCCTTCCATTCTGCTCTCTCAGTGGATAAGTCAATATTCCACCTTTTTTTAAGACCAAGCCCAAGCAGGAAGCTCCAGCTTCCTCGGTAGGGTTAAGGCCAAGAGAAGATGATGTGTAGGCCTGCGGGCTCCACTATCAACAGGAAACTAGTCAGTATGCCATTCAGTGTTGAGAAAACCCACTAAGCCTGGTGCAGGAAATCACAGACAACTGAGTTTGTTTTCCTCCCTTTATTCCTTCTTAACAATATCTGTATACCTCTGGGGAAAGTCACAGGGCACTTGCAAAGAAAAACAAAAAAGAGAAAACACACCTTGTCTCTTTCTTTCTCTATCCAACCTGGACAATTGATATAAAACTGGACACTCATGGCTTCTGAACATACGGTAAGATAGGCGATCTCACTCCTAAGTGAAGAGTATCCATGTCACAGCCAAAGGATACTGTTTTTCACCAATCAGACTGGCTACAGACACACTGGTCTGTAGTGTGTCACACTTGGTGACACATACTGGTCACACTCGATGCTGCACATTAAAAATAGCCATTATCTTGAGCAGCCAGTAGGTGGTGAAATGATTAAGGCACTGGACTTCCCTATAGCCGACCAGGGTTTGAGTCCTGGACCCAGAGGCTCGAAACACACCAGACATGTACATTACCAATATCCTAAGAGAAGAATGGAGGAGAAGGAATTGTGGCATGGCTACCCCCCGGGGGTAATTTTGCACTTTCTCTCTCTGTGTCTCTCCAGCAAGTACATGCACCCTATAGCAAAAATCTCTCTTAAAAATAAAATAAATCATCTTGTAATTAGGACTCCCATTTCACCAGAGATAATCCTAAGAGGCATGCATCCTAATGTCTGAGGATCCTGAACATGAATGAATTATCACTCAATAAAAAAGACATTTGTAAATTAGGAATTTGGGAACTTGGAGAAACCATTTATGTTTTCAAATACATGGGTATGAAACTATCCAAAGCCATATGTCACAGAGTTAAAAGGTTACTTAAGGTTATCAAAAACTACAATCAGGCTTCCTAAAGAAAGTCCATGAGGATTCAGAAGAGAGAAGTCAAGAAAAGGGAAAAGTTTCTCTTTAGCAAAACATCTGGGTCTGAAGCAAATTGTATCATAGGTTAATTCCAAAATATGAGATATTTCCAAAATATGAGATATTCCTGAAACACCAGCATGACCAGCATCAATACCATTAAATTAAAAACATTTTCCAGAAATATTATTTTGAAAACAATTAGCAATTTGGAATTAGAAAGCTTCCTGTGGCTCTTATCAGTTTTATGCATATTCATTCTACTTTTCTCTGAATTTAGAAACAATAGGATTCCAAAAGCCTCTTTATTTTGGATATTTCATCACAGTAATTTAATGCTAAATTAAAGTTCAAAACCTTCATTATTCACAAGGTCTTTGTTCTGTTCATTTAAACTTTGGGCCGCTTCCAACTTAATAACATCCCCCATTTTCTCTGACATCTGCTTGCATAACAATAGGAAAATAGCTAAAGTACTATACCTCTTTTAGTCTGACTTTATACATTTCCATTTTAGATATCAACATGAAACATAATCACTTTTAATAAATAATATTTAAAGGCAATTACAAATTGCTATTTTAAAATCTCTCAATTCTACTTTGACGTATGAAGAAGAAAATTAAATTTTATTTTAAAGACAAAATATACTCTTTTCTTTTTAGAGCTGCACACACATTTAAATAGCTCCATTTGCTAATTTTTCTTCCCTGCTTGAGTTAGGATCATGTGAAAATTTCATGTTGACTCCATCCTGAATTCAAATTCTAATGTGTTCTCTTCCATCATAAGGAGACAGAATAAGGAACTTGGACAATAAAATAGCTATGATGGTGACCATAAATAAAAACAATAATTGCTGAACTGACTCAGTGGTACAGTGATAATGAACTGCTCAAGTGATACTAGATCTATATGGATGATCATAAATTTGGTTCCCAGGTAGACCTACACACACTGGCATATACCCCATGATTTTGGCCATCTGGGAAGGCTGGGATCCTGGTGTGAGACCCTGTTAAGGGTGCTTGATTTCTCTTTTTC
>NW_006207105.1:0-2768 GCF_000334495.1 Tupaia belangeri chinensis
AATGGGGAAATGTAGTCAAAGTGTTAAATGGAAAACAATTTCAAGCAAGAATATTAGACCTGGCAAGATTATCTTTCATATGGGAAAAAAAAAGATAAAAACATTCTCAGATAGACTAAATTTGAAGGAATTTACCAACTCCAGACCAGCTCTTCAAGAGGTTCTGAAGAGGTTCTCTATGGTAGAGAGTAGAATACTGAAGGACATGAAAGCAGTGAAAATACTTAACAAGGATAAGACAGTGTGGAGTGGGGGTGGGGGGGAAGAGAAGAGTATAGAGAAAGATGGCAAGAGACCAAATAGAAAGGTAAGACATTAGTAGGACACAGATACGGTTTATTACCTGTTGATGATGATGACGTGTATAGTATTCTCAACTGGATTGGTCTGAAAAGTATTTCATGTTGTGTAAAGTCTTTTTACAAGAAAATGAGAAATAGTGATTGACTGATTAAAAAAATAATTGGAATAATAATAATAATGATTAGGAAAAACAATGAAAAGACATTGGATGATGAAGTGGGGATTTTAATGTCTCTGTATTGACTGACATGCATGGTATTCCTTCTGGAAAAAGAAATGTAATACACTGTAAAGTTATATGTGATTCAATGTGATATAAGCAAGATTATGATGATAATAAATAAATAAATAAAAAGATTTAATTAATTCTTCACAGGCTTTCAATGACTACCAGATAAACTTTAATAAAAATTGAAGAAATAAAGTATTTTGCTGATTAAACAGTAAAACGTAGCCATGCTAGTAAATGTTCCAAAAAGTTTTATGCAGGTATTCTTATTAACTGTAGAACCAAATACATGGAGAGTCTAACCAAACTCTGGAGTTATTTCTTAAAGCCTTCAGTAAAGGTGTTATTCTCATTATTCAGAAGTGTACTTCAGAATTCATCATAGTCTTTATGATAATTCAAAGGGAATTTTTTTTTCTTAGTGTTTTCAAATTCAGCTATTTGGTGGTTCATATTTCTACTACTCTTCTCTATCGCTTGTATTTGGAAAACCTAGTAAAGAGCAGTATACTAATGTTTGTAACATTTAAATAATAAAGAAATAATTAATCCCAGTAGTGTGCTGGGCTGCTGCTAAATGCTGTGTGTGCACTGCTACATTCTGTGCTTGCAAGCTGAGACCACATAGGAGACCCAGGTTAGCTTCCCAGGCCAACCTAAAAGCTGGATGTGGTGGCATAAGTCTAATTCCCAGTGATTCAGGTAGCTGGAGCAGGAGAATCATGAGCTTTAGGATGGCCCATGTAGCAGAGAAAGATCTTGTCTAGAAAAGCTTGGGAATGCACCTGTATGTACCTGTTGTCCCAGCTGGAAGCCTGAGGCAGGAGGATTGTGACATGGTGAAACTCTGTCTTAGAAAGAAAATAAATAAAGGTTGTAGACTATAGTCACACTTTAAAAAACATTATTTTATTAGTTATTATTCTTTTTAAAATTTCTATAGGGCACATGTGCCCTCCAGAGAGAGACAGAGACAGAGAGAGAGAAAGTGAAAAAAGCAAGCCACCAAGTCTGGAACGTGAACCACCGATGGCCATGTGGGAGTCCAGCACCTTAATCACCATGCCACGGAGAGAGGGAGAGAGGTGTGTGTGCTTGCCACACTGCAGTCTCTTCCTCATTCTCCCCTTGTTTGAGTATACACACATATATGCCCAGAATGAGCTTCAAGCCACCAGTTCTGGAACTCAACTTGTGTTGGCCATGTAGGAGTCTAGTGCCTTAACCATTATCTACCTGCTGGCTCCCAGTCATATATATTTCAAGTACATTTTAGTAATAAGTTGGTGAAAATAATAGAGCGAATAACTTAGTTATAACATAAAAACCATATTAGGATTAATTTTTGTTACTGCCAAGGAGATTATAACAACCAAGAATTAGTCCACCTGATAATAGATTTTAATCTCTTAAACCTGATGTAGATAAACATCTAAATGGTCAGTTCACTTAAAATATACACAATGTAGATATTAAGGAAAATACTGAAGAAAGGATAGCTATTCTAATGCATACTCATGTGCAAGATTTTAGAATACTATTCTACAGACTTTCAATTATTTCCTACTATAGCTAACAGTTCTTTGAAAATCGGAAAGAAATATTTTAGTGTCTGAGAAGTATTTCATGATAGGTAAAGTCTTTTTACTAGCAAAATGAGATATAGTGATTGACTGTTTAAAAAATAATAATTACAATAATAATAATAATGATTAGGAAAAACATTGAAAAAATATTGAATGGTGAAGTGGGAGATTAATTGTGGAGCACCCCCGCCCATCGCCCTCAGCGTCTATTTCAAAATGGTGCTCAACGGAAGCCCGCTGAGCGCTCAAAGCAGTAAACAACTTTAAGGAAGTAGGGCAGTGGGGAGCATGGAGAGCACGGGGAACACCGCATGCAACCAATCCTCTTTCGAGGACTGGCTTCTGTGCACATGGACAATGATCTGATTGGCTAGGGGCCCCTTATAAGGCCCCGGGGAAAGGGAAAGGGAGAAGAACTTCTGTAACATAGCCTAGGGAAATAAAGTGCTGAAGAGAAGACCGTCTCCAGAGTCGTCAGTTGCGTGACAAGTGGTGGCCCGTACGGGGAACCTTCTGCATCAAGAGTGGCCAGAACTCTAGCACTCCAGGGCAGCCGGCTGGTAAAGTCTCAGAAGGTAAGAGACACCGTTCATAATTTAAGACCTCGGTATAGAGGCAGGGTTATTCATAAGACCTCGGTATAGAGGCAG
>NW_006207105.1:4830-6078 GCF_000334495.1 Tupaia belangeri chinensis
ACACTGTAAAGTTATATGTAATCCAATGTAATATAAAGAAGATTATGATGATAATAAAAATAAATAAATAAATAAATAAATAAATAAATAAATAAATAAATAAATAAATAAATAAATAAATAAATAAATAAATAAATAAATAAATAAATAAATAAATAAATAAATAAATAAATAAATAAATAAATAAATAAATAAATAAATAAATAAATAAATAAATAAATAAGTAAATAAATATTTTAGTGATGATTCTAGTTGTGTGTGTGTATAAAATTCTCAAGAAAAGGTTTCTGAGCCCTCATGAACATATGTGGAAATGAAGATTAGGTTCAGATGTATACTAATAATAATTTCTTTAAACATGCTATAATTTATTCTTTCATAATAAAATTAAACAAAATAAATACCTCTAAAAACTCACAAACAAACAAAAACAATCGTGGAATAATATGATACCCCTATAAAGTCATTCTGTCATTTCTACCTCTGCTATGTTGACTTCCACACTCACGGTCACAACACAGACTGATAGAATTAACAGAGCCACTGGGGCCAGATGGCAGTGTGGTGGTTAAGGTGCTGGAATCCCACATGGCCAACTGTGGTTCCAGTCCTAGACATGGTGGCTTGTTTTCTCACTTTCTCTCTCCCTTTCTCTCTCTCTGTCTCTGTTGAGCACACATGTCTGTATCAAATTGAAAAATAATAATCATATTAAATTAAATAAAATAATTCTTAAAAAAAGGATTAATAGAGCCATCACATTCTGTTCTTCAGTGCATGTGGAAGAAGAAAGAGCAAAAGGCCTGAGTTGAAAGTGATGTGTATAAATACTGGGTTATGTGGCAGTCCACATACACAAGGGAGAATATATTGAATCAGCCTTCCTGGAAACAGCATATAACATTTCTATTTAACAAACTTTTTTTATTATTATTATTTTTTAATTATCATCATAATCTTCTTTATATTACATTAGATTACATATAACTTTACAGTGTATTACAATGCTTTTTCAAAAGGGAATGCCATGCATATCAGTCAATACAGAGACATTAATCTCCCCGCTTCAACATCCAATATCTTTCCTATGCTTTCCCCAATCATTATTATTATTATTATAATTATTTTTTTAAAATAGTCAATCACTATTTCTCATTTTGCTTGTAAAAAGACTTTGCCCATCATGAAGTACTTCTCAGACCAATCCAGTTGAGAATACTATACATGTCATCATCAACAGTTAATAAG
>NW_006207105.1:6475-10300 GCF_000334495.1 Tupaia belangeri chinensis
ACACTGTAAAGTTATATGTAATCCAATGTAATATAAAGAAGATTATGATGATAATAAAAATAAATAAATAAATAAATAAATAAATAAATAAATAAATAAATAAATAAATAAATAAATAAATAAATAAATAAATAAATAAATAAATAAATAAATAAATAAATAAATAAATAAATAAATAAATAAATAAATAAATAAATAAATAAATAAATAAATAAATAAATAAATGAATGAATATTTTAGTGATGATTCTAGTTGTGTGTGTGTATAAAATTCTCAAGAAAAGGTTTCTGAGCCCTCATGAACATATGTGGAAATGAAGATTAGGTTCAGATGTATACTAATAATAATTTCTTTAAACATGCTATAATTTATTCTTTCATAATAAAATTAAACAAAATAAATACCTCTAAAAACTCACAAACAAACAAAAACAATCGTGGAATAATATGATACCCCTATAAAGTCATTCTGTCATTTCTACCTCTGCTATGTTGACTTCCACACTCACGGTCACAACACAGACTGATAGAATTAACAGAGCCACTGGGGCCAGATGGCAGTGTGGTGGTTAAGGTGCTGGAATCCCACATGGCCAACTGTGGTTCCAGTCCTAGACATGGTGGCTTGTTTTCTCACTTTCTCTCTCCCTTTCTCTCTCTCTGTCTCTGTTGAGCACACATGTCTGTATCAAATTGAAAAATAATAATCATATTAAATTAAATAAAATAATTCTTAAAAAAAGGATTAATAGAGCCATCACATTCTGTTCTTCAGTGCATGTGGAAGAAGAAAGAGCAAAAGGCCTGAGTTGAAAGTGATGTGTATAAATACTGGGTTATGTGGCAGTCCACATACACAAGGGAGAATATATTGAATCAGCCTTCCTGGAAACAGCATATAACATTTCTATTTAACAAACTTTTTTTATTATTATTATTTTTTAATTATCATCATAATCTTCTTTATATTACATTAGATTACATATAACTTTACAGTGTATTACAATGCTTTTTCAAAAGGGAATGCTATGCATGTCAGTCAATACAGAGACATTAATCTCCCCTCTTCAACATTCAATATCTTTTCTAGGTTTTCCCCAATCAGTATTAATATTATTCTAATTTTTTTTAGAACAGTCAATCACTATTTCTCATTTTGCTTGTAAAAAGACTTTGCCCATCATGAAGTACTTCTCAGACCAATCCAGTTGAGAATACTATACATGTCATCATCAACAGTTAATAAGCTATATCTGTTTCTCACTAATGTCCTGCCTCTCTATTGTTCTCTTGCTATCTTTCTCTATCCTCTTCTCTTCACCCCCCATTCCACACTGTCCTATTCTCATTAAGTACTTTCACTGCTTTTATGTCCTCCAATATTTCGCTCTCTACCATAGAGTGGGGATAGTCGGTATATATTGAGTGGATACATACAATATCTTTCTTTCATAGCCTGGCTCGCTTCACTCAGCAATAGACCCTCCATATCTGACCACTTTTTATCAAATGCCAGGGTCCTGTTATTTTTTATGACTGAGTAGTATTCCAGAGAGTATATATACCACACTTTTCCAATCCATTCATCAGTTTGTGGACATTTAGCTTAACAAACTTTTTGATAGAACTATACCCCATAGTCACATTATTTACTAACTTAACTTAAAAGACGTTTAATTAGTAACTAACTTACTTAAAAAGTATTTGAAGATACTATCAGAAAATGTGTCACAGAAAAATTGGCGCTGCATTTATAAGACAAAAGGGGGAAAATTAATTTAGGGTATAAACTTATATAAGTCACAGTCTACCCTCATTCATATATATCTTTGTTTCTGTAAATAGACTATAATTTACCTCTCACAATCTTAATTTCTCTTTAAGCTACTCTAGTCCTAGATCTGAACCTATACGGCTTTTATGATAAGCCTTGTATGTGTCTTCTTGCAGTCTATTAACATATAAGCTGAACAATACATTCATTTTACATTGGTAAAATTTCACATTGATAGCCCAGGAACAGCACAGATCACTAAAAATCTCTTGTAATTTATCCACATATCAAACACTGCGTACCACACCCATATATAATTTTACTCATCATTTAGAAAATAAATTAAAAAAAAAAACCTTTGTATATAAGTGAAGAATAGGAAATGTGACAGTTCCTGGTTCCTGATCAAGAATAGTTACCCCTCATTAAGCATAAGGTATTTACTTAGCTCCTAGCATTGCACTGTAGGATGTTCCTCTTCTTCTTATCTGTCCGAGGGTGTGTGAATACACTAGAGACAGAGAGAGAATATATCCCAAGAGGCCTGATCATGTTGTAATTCCTTTTGTCTCCATTTCTCCATCTTATCAAGATCCTGGGCATGTGTGCCCAGAAGCGCATGTCAAGTTGCTGGAGCCCAGATTTGAATTGCAGTTAGTTTTGTGGGATCTGGCTTCCTGTACATAGTACTTAACCACTGCACTATGGGACTGATCCTAGAATGTTATTATTTATTCATTGTTCTCCATTGGGATATCAGAACTGGAGTGTGGATTACAATTTTAGCAGCTTGCCTTCTCTAAACACAAGGTAACTAGGAATTGTACTGGAGTTCAACAGAGATGGTCTGATGCAGATTAGGTTTGGAATTTTTTTTTCACAACAGTTTCCTAAAATAAGTATAAAATCAGGATCTACATTATTTTTGTGAACATGTGTTAAATAACTACAACCAAACATTTATCATAATGTAATTTTTACGTTTGGTGTATCAGACCTATTTACTGGCTTCAGTGCTCCTCCAATCCATAACTCATAAGTAAATGACCAACGACATGAGGTCCTCTGAAGTAATAGACACTGATGGAAAAGAAATATTTCAACTGGTCTTGGTCAATGGGTTCTCCACCTTGTGCAATAGAGCATCAGTCTTACCTGTTAAGGCTATAACTAAACTTGTCAAGTTTTATATAATCTCATTCTAATTTTGTGTATTCTCTTCTTGTTATATAAGCTATATTTGAATGTTTTCTTCTATTTTTCCCCACTTATATTGTTTTTCTTGGTTAGGAAATGAAAGTTGCATGTAGACAGGGGTGAGAGGTTTAGGTGATTTATAATTTTTTTTAATGTATCAGAAGCACACTCTTGTTCTAATACTTTCAATTTCTTTAAGAGATGGATTACTTTATAGAAAGTTAGAGGTTTGTTAAGTCATCTAACTCTTACTCCCTTCTTTTTCTTTAATATTGAGAATTCTGTTTGCCACTTCCTTTTCCAAGTTGCTTATTTCTGACCCAGAAGCAAAATTTTATCAAGGCTAATGCCTCTGATCTCTTTCAATGTTACGCCTTTTTTCATACAGGATTCAGAAAGCTACAGCTAAGAAGCTAAAGCCAGCACATTGTCTTTAGTAGTAAATAATGTTATTGGAACACTTTCATGCCTTTTTATTCACTTACTGTTTATTATTACTTTTGTGCTACAACAGAATTGAATAGTACTATAGAGATCGTATAGCCTGCAAAGCCCAATATATTTACCATCTAATTTTTTACATAACGTTAGTGCCCCCTGCCATAGTAGGCAGTGTTCTGATCTAACAAATAGAAGAACTATTCTATGTATGTGTCAACTCTGGATGCACTCTAGTTTGCTAGGATTGCTATTACAAAGTAGCATAGGCCAGATGGCTTAAACAACAGAAATACATTTCCTTACAATCCTGGATACTAGAAGTTTGACACTTGGGTCTCAGAGAAGTTAGTTCCTTATAAGGTCTTTGGTTTGTAGATGGCTGCCTTCCCTGGGTGTCCTCACACCATTCTAATC
>NW_006207105.1:11640-26578 GCF_000334495.1 Tupaia belangeri chinensis
TTCCGTGCACGTGGACAATGATCTGATTGGCTAGGGGCCCCTTATAAGGCCCCGGGGAAAGGGAAAGGGAGAAGAACTTCTGTAACATAGCCTAGGGAAATAAAGTGCTGAAGAGAAGACCGTCTCCAGAGTCGTCAGTTGCACGACAATTAATGTCTCTGAATTGACTGACATTCATGGCATTCCCTTCTGAAAAAGCAATGTAATACACACTGTAAAGTTATATGTAATCCAATGTAATATAAAGAAGATTATGATGATAATAAAAATAAATAAATAAATAAATAAATAAATAAATAAATGAATGAATATTTTAGTGATGATTCTAGTTGTGTGTGTGTATAAAATTCTCAAGAAAAGGTTTCTGAGCCCTCATGAACATATGTGGAAATGAAGATTAGGTTCAGATGTATACTAATAATAATTTCTTTAAACATGCTATAATTTATTCTTTCATAATAAAATTAAACAAAATAAATACCTCTAAAAACTCACAAACAAACAAAAACAATCGTGGAATAATATGATACCCCTATAAAGTCATTCTGTCATTTCTACCTCTGCTATGTTGACTTCCACACTCACGGTCACAACACAGACTGATAGAATTAACAGAGCCACTGGGGCCAGATGGCAGTGTGGTGGTTAAGGTGCTGGAATCCCACATGGCCAACTGTGGTTCCAGTCCTAGACATGGTGGCTTGTTTTCTCACTTTCTCTCTCCCTTTCTCTCTCTCTGTCTCTGTTGAGCACACATGTCTGTATCAAATTGAAAAATAATAATCATATTAAATTAAATAAAATAATTCTTAAAAAAAGGATTAATAGAGCCATCACATTCTGTTCTTCAGTGCATGTGGAAGAAGAAAGAGCAAAAGGCCTGAGTTGAAAGTGATGTGTATAAATACTGGGTTATGTGGCAGTCCACATACACAAGGGAGAATATATTGAATCAGCCTTCCTGGAAACAGCATATAACATTTCTATTTAACAAACTTTTTTTATTATTATTATTTTTTAATTATCATCATAATCTTCTTTATATTACATTAGATTACATATAACTTTACAGTGTATTACAATGCTTTTTCAAAAGGGAATGCCATGCATATCAGTCAATACAGAGACATTAATCTCCCCGCTTCAACATCCAATATCTTTCCTATGTTTTACCCAATCATTATTATTATTATTCTAACTATTTTTTTTTAAAAAGTCAATCACTATTTCTCATTTTGCTTGTAAAAAGACTTTGCCCATCATGATATACTTCTCAGACCAATCCAGTTGAGAATACTATACATGTCATCGCCAACAGTTAATAAGCCATATCTGTTTCTCACTAATGTCTCTATTGTTCTCTTGCTATCTTTCTCTATCCTCTTCTCTTCACCTCCCCCATTCCACACTGTCCTATTCTCATTAAGTACCTTCACTGCTTTTATGTCCTCCAATTTTTCGCTCTCTACCATAGAGTGTGGATAGTCGGTATATGTTGAGTTTCTTTCATAGCCTGGCTTACTTCACTCAGCAATAGATCCTCCATATCTGACCACTTTTTATCAAATGCCAGGGTCCTGTTATTTTTTATGACTGAGTAGTATTCCAGAGAGTATATATACCACACTTTTCCAATCCATTCATCAGTTTGTGGACATTTAGCTTAACAAACTTTTTGATAGAACTATACCCCATAGTCACATTATTTACTAACTTAACTTAAAAGACGTTTAATTAGTAACTAACTTACTTAAAAAGTATTTGAAGATACTATCAGAAAATGTGTCACAGAAAAATTGGCGCTGCATTTATAAGACAAAAGGGGGAAAATTAATTTAGGGTATAAACTTATATAAGTCACAGTCTACCCTCATTCATATATATCTTTGTTTCTGTAAATAGACTATAATTTACCTCTCACAATCTTAATTTCTCTTTAAGCTACTCTAGTCCTAGATCTGAACCTATACGGCTTTTATGATAAGCCTTGTATGTGTCTTCTTGCAGTCTATTAACATATAAGCTGAACAATACATTCATTTTACATTGGTAAAATTTCACATTGATAGCCCAGGAACAGCACAGATCACTAAAAATCTCTTGTAATTTATCCACATATCAAACACTGCGTACCACACCCATATATAATTTTACTCATCATTTAGAAAATAAATTAAAAAAAAAAACCTTTGTATATAAGTGAAGAATAGGAAATGTGACAGTTCCTGGTTCCTGATCAAGAATAGTTACCCCTCATTAAGCATAAGGTATTTACTTAGCTCCTAGCATTGCACTGTAGGATGTTCCTCTTCTTCTTATCTGTCCGAGGGTGTGTGAATACACTAGAGACAGAGAGAGAATATATCCCAAGAGGCCTGATCATGTTGTAATTCCTTTTGTCTCCATTTCTCCATCTTATCAAGATCCTGGGCATGTGTGCCCAGAAGCGCATGTCAAGTTGCTGGAGCCCAGATTTGAATTGCAGTTAGTTTTGTGGGATCTGGCTTCCTGTACATAGTACTTAACCACTGCACTATGGGACTGATCCTAGAATGTTATTATTTATTCATTGTTCTCCATTGGGATATCAGAACTGGAGTGTGGATTACAATTTTAGCAGCTTGCCTTCTCTAAACACAAGGTAACTAGGAATTGTACTGGAGTTCAACAGAGATGGTCTGATGCAGATTAGGTTTGGAATTTTTTTTTCACAACAGTTTCCTAAAATAAGTATAAAATCAGGATCTACATTATTTTTGTGAACATGTGTTAAATAACTACAACCAAACATTTATCATAATGTAATTTTTACGTTTGGTGTATCAGACCTATTTACTGGCTTCAGTGCTCCTCCAATCCATAACTCATAAGTAAATGACCAACGACATGAGGTCCTCTGAAGTAATAGACACTGATGGAAAAGAAATATTTCAACTGGTCTTGGTCAATGGGTTCTCCACCTTGTGCAATAGAGCATCAGTCTTACCTGTTAAGGCTATAACTAAACTTGTCAAGTTTTATATAATCTCATTCTAATTTTGTGTATTCTCTTCTTGTTATATAAGCTATATTTGAATGTTTTCTTCTATTTTTCCCCACTTATATTGTTTTTCTTGGTTAGGAAATGAAAGTTGCATGTAGACAGGGGTGAGAGGTTTAGGTGATTTATAATTTTTTTTAATGTATCAGAAGCACACTCTTGTTCTAATACTTTCAATTTCTTTAAGAGATGGATTACTTTATAGAAAGTTAGAGGTTTGTTAAGTCATCTAACTCTTACTCCCTTCTTTTTCTTTAATATTGAGAATTCTGTTTGCCACTTCCTTTTCCAAGTTGCTTATTTCTGACCCAGAAGCAAAATTTTATCAAGGCTAATGCCTCTGATCTCTTTCAATGTTACGCCTTTTTTCATACAGGATTCAGAAAGCTACAGCTAAGAAGCTAAAGCCAGCACATTGTCTTTAGTAGTAAATAATGTTATTGGAACACTTTCATGCCTTTTTATTCACTTACTGTTTATTATTACTTTTGTGCTACAACAGAATTGAATAGTACTATAGAGATCGTATAGCCTGCAAAGCCCAATATATTTACCATCTAATTTTTTACATAACGTTAGTGACCCCTGCCATAGTAGGCAGTGTTCTGATCTAACAAATAGAAGAACTATTCTATGTATGTGTCAACTCTGGATGCACTCTAGTTTGCTAGGATTGCTATTACAAAGTAGCATAGGCCAGATGGCTTAAACAACAGAAATACATTTCCTTACAATCCTGGATACTAGAAGTTTGACACTTGGGTCTCAGAGAAGTTAGTTCCTTATAAGGTCTTTGGTTTGTAGATGGCTGCCTTCCCTGGGTGTCCTCACACCATTCTAATCTCCTCTTATAACGACAGCCAGTCATACAGAATTAGGATCCACCCTAGTGACCTTATTTCAAATTAATTATCTCTTTAAAGAGTGTCTCCAAGTGCAGTCACATTCTGATTACTGTGAGTTAGGACTTCAACATGTGAATTTCAGAGAAAAGGAACATAATCACAATTTAGCCCACTAAGAGAGGGAATTTTTTTCAGATAAGAGGATTGGTAGATTTAAATTAGGGGCTACCACTATCTTATAGGAACCTAGAATTAAATCAGTTTCCTTTTGATGGATTATTGTTCTTTTCTTCCCCATGAATTTTATTTCCTCTTTTATTTATTTAACTAAATTTAGCAGTTATTTTGTAATCTTTATCTGATAATTCTGATAATTAAAAATCTTTGATGGTTCAATTTTTGTTTATCATTTTATATAATTTGAAAATGTTTTGTTTTTCATATTTTGTGATTTCTCTCATGAGCAATAATAATTTTAGAACTCAATTTTGGGAACAATCTGTGGTCTTGATTTCCTCAGAAGATGTTCTCCTGAAAAGAAATATGTTGTAAATACCTATGCTGAAATTCTTAAAATTGCATTTTAATTTTTTCTAGACAGAAAAAAAGAACATCACCAGTGAAACTTCTGCCACCATTTCTGGAATAGAGATGTAGGTTTCACCTGTGGGCACTCTAATGAGAGACTGGATTTGAAACTCATTCAAAGGAATGTCATTGGGCATACAGTTTTGTTGTGCAGATCATGGAAAAGATAGTGGGACATTGGAATAAGCAATTTAAAATTATAATATTGGCAGTCTTGATCCTAATATATTTCCCTGTAGTCATTTTTTGGTGACCTAGTTCTGCAAGATGACATTAGAGTGATTTCTAGATGTTCAAATGATAGCCTTTTTCTTTAACTCATCTAAACATTTTATAAGTCATTTACTATCTTGTAATAAATCACTTCTTTTTTATTTAACTTTATTTATTTGTATATTTATTTATTTGAATTTGACCAGAGAGGGACAGAGTGAGAGAGAAAGAGAGAAAGTGAGAAAGCAAGCCGCTAGGTCCGAGAATTGAACGGTGGTCAGTCATGTGGGAATCCAGTGCCCTTAACAACCACGCCACTTGCTGGCCCCAATCACTTCTTAATTCAACTAGCCGAGGTGAATTTTGAACTCTATAACTGAATCTTGATCAATAGAGAGTATTGTCAATGTGGTTCACACTAAATTAAACATTCTCTCCTTTCATTTTTTTAAGCTTTGCCATAGGGCAGGTGTGCTCACTAGAGAGAGAGAGAAACAGAGAGAGAGAGGGAAAGTGATAGTGAGAGATAGAAACAGAAAGAAGGAAAGTGAGAAATAACTCTTCCTCCCCACCAGGAGGATAGTCACATACAATTCTGTTTCTGACATTCTCCTCTGGGGATTTTGAGCATGTATGTACACATGACTGAGCATGTTTTCAAAGTTGTCAGGTCTGGAACTTGAACTGCACAGTTGGTCATGTGGGATCCAGCACCTTAACCACCATGCCATTGCCTGGCTCAAAAAAACTTTTTTTTTTTATAATAGAAATATGTCGATATCAATTGGATCACCAAAGCCCCCTACTTAGACTAGAGTGTGGGAAAAGGAACTGCCTCAGCCTTTAAGAAAATCACTCCAGTTCCTGCAGTCACAGAGTTAAAAGGAGCAGAGGGAAAGCAGGGAGTGTGGGAGGATGGACTGACTTGGGCTTCAAGACTACCATCCTAGTTCTTGCAGCCACACAGTTAGAAGGTAGGAGGGGCCATCTTTCTTGTGCTAATACCACCCTACCTTCAACCCATCCAGGAGTAAAGGGAAGCACAGCTGCCTGAGCAAACCTCAATTCAAAACCACCTTACACTCTAGCTTCCCCCTTCAGACCCCAGCCACACTTGGAACAGAGACATTTGAGTATAGAGGAGCCACATAGCTGACCACAATAATGCTCTGGAGAAATTATCTACCCACCTTCACCCGAGAAGGAAAAAGGAGAGAAACTCTCCTCTGTACATCTCAATCCGAAACTCCACTGTGGATACCACACTGTCAACCCCATTAGATAAAGGAAAACAATCACAGAGCTACTTGATATCATAGGGAAGCACATGAGCACACAGGTACAGAAACCTACTCCAAAGAAGTAGCAACAAATGAGTATATCACCAGCTAACTAAAAATCATGGTAGAGTCACAAGAAATACAAAGAAGCTGATAATACTTTCCCTCTGAAGGAACACAATAAATCCTCACCAGTAATGATAATACAAAAGAAGTCACAGACATTTCAGAAAAAGATTTCAGATTATCATAACTAAACTCAATGAGATGCAAAAGAAAACAGACCATCAATTCTAGGAGATGAGAAAACCTCTCTAAGACTTGATGAAGCTACTCCATAAAAAGAAAGACACTTTGAAAACGTCAAACAGAACTTCTGGAGATGAAGTATTCAATGAAGGAAATCAAAATCTCCCTTAAAAGATTAACAGCAGATTGGACCATGCAGAAGAAGAAAATCTCTGAGCTTGAAGACAAAATTTCTCACTTAGTTCAAGCAACTGAGAAGAAAACAAAAATAGTCATTAAAAATGAGGAAAAAGAGGGTCAGCAGGTGGTGTAGAAGTTAAGGTGTTGGATCTCACATAGCTGACTGCACAGTTTGAGAACCAGATCCAGTGGCTTGAGGATCACACTGGGCATGTGTGTGTACATGCTCAAAATCCTGAGAGGAGAATGGAGAAAAAGGAACTATAGCATGGCCATGCCCCCTGGGGGTGATTTCTCACTTTCCTCTCTCTGTGTGTCACTCTCTGACAAGTGCATGAACGTTATAGCAAAACAAAAACAAACAAACAAAAAGAAAACAAACAAACAAACATGGAGAATCTTAGACACCATTAAATGGTAAAATATTCAGAAAATGGGTATTCCAGAAGGTGAAGAGATGGATAAAACCCTAGAAAATTTCTTTCCTGAAATATTAATTGAAAAATATTTCAATTTTAGAGTTCATATGGGAATCCAAATTCAGGAAATCCAGAGAAAACCAAATAGATTTAACATGAGAAACTTGTCTCCAAGGTGCACCGTAGCCAAACTGGTAAAAATTAAAGATAAAGACAATATTCCAAAAAAAAGCAAGAGAGAAATGCCAAGTTACTTACCCCACTTCCTAACATTAGACCTCTCAACTGAAACAATTCAGGTAAGAAAATAATGGGAAGCTATTTTTAAGATTCTCAAAGAAAAAGAATTTTACCCAAGAATACTATCCCTGGCCATATTATCTTTCAAATGAGTAAGAGAAGTAAAATGATCTCCAGATAGACAAAAGCTGAAATAATTCACCAAAGGTATATTAGCTCTTTACAAAATTCCTAAGGGAATACTACAATTGGAAAACTTATGAAAGATAAACAGAAGGGAACACAAAACTATTATTGATAGAAAAAAAAAGTAACTAAATGACAGGGATAAGTCTTCACATATTGATCAAAACATTGAATGTTAATGAGTTAAATTCCCCTGTTCAAAGATACAGATTGGCTCAATGGGAAAAAAAAATCAGAAGAACCCTCTATATGTTGCTAACAAGAAACATATTTCATTGACAAAAGATGTACATAGAATGGAAGTGCATGGCTAGAAAATGTTCCTTGCAATATTGATAAGAGATAAAATAGACTTTAGTGTAGAAAGAGACAATAAAAGACACTACATAGTTCTAAAAGGTTTAATTCAAGATTATCAAAAATATTTATTAACTCAATGCCAGGGCACCTGAATATGTAAAAGAATGACTGCTAGATCTAAAGGGAGATGTAGACTGCAACACACTAATTGTTGCAGATTTCAACACCCCACTGTCATCAATGGACAGCTCATCTAAATAAAAAAAGAAAAACAAATTAAAAAAAAAAAACAAGATTAATTCACACCATAAACCAAAACCAAATGGACCTGACAGATATACATGGAACATTCCACTAAGCAACTATGAAATGCACTTTTTCTCATCATCTCATGAAACATTTTTCAAAGATGGATCACATAATAAGCCATAAGTAAGTCTATCCTTAGTTGTATTCATAAATGAGTGAATTTGTGCAAATTTAATTATATTGATGATAATATAACATGTGTACTTATTTATCATTATATCAATCTTCTCACCTTCACCTTAGACTATATTAGACCTAACCCAGTTTTCTAGTTGTCCAATACATGTTATAGACAATGAGATCTATTTCTTAAAAATTTAGCATTTGTAAATTAGGGTGTTTTTTTTTTTTTTTTTGAAAGGTTTTTTCTTATTGGGCGCTTGCCAGAAAGACAGAGAGAGACAGAGAGATAGAAAGCGAGAAATCACGCCCCAGAGGGGATGGCCATGCCGCAATCCCTTCTCCTCCATTCTCCTCTCAGAATCTTGGTCATGCACACACACACACCCAGCATGAGTTTAAGCCACCGGGTCTGAGACTCGAACCACGGTAGACCACATGGGTGTCCAGCAACATAGCCATTACACTAACTGCTGGTCCCAGGTACTTTTTTTTTTAAAGGTGTGATCACTACACACCAAAAGAAAACTACATGAGGTAATTTATATGTTTTTTTAGCTTTATCATGTTAATTATTTCATAATATGTATATATATATTTCCTTGTACATTTTACATAAACACAATTTTTATTTATTATCATGCAAACTAGGGAAAAAGTGTGATAAGATAAAACTTCTAATTATGTATGTCAAGACCAAGTAATTTTTTCTATGAGTCATCATGAACTTAGTGTTTTATAAAGTTGTGCCAGAGTATTGATGTATATGTGTTGACTTCTGGTTATTTTGAATGGAATGGATAGCCATTTTTTTAATTGACAAATAATAATTGTATATTTTTATGGGATATAATGTAATGTTTTGATATATGACTATATTACAGAAAGATAAGTTCAAGCTAAGGAACATGTTCATCAACTCATCTACTTATCATTTTTTGAACTGAGAACATTTAAAATCTTCTCTTAGCAATATCTGTTTTATTTCTTCTTCTTTTTTTTTTCCCTGAAATTTTTTTTTTTTTATTTTTTTTTTTTTTTTTTTTTTTTTTTTTTTTTTTTTTTTTTTTTTTTTTTTGTTTGGAGAGATTTTTGCTATAGGGCACATGCACTCACCAGAGAGACAGAGAGAGATGGAGAGAGAGAAAGTGAGAAATCAACCACTGGTAGGGTGGTGGCCATGCCACAATCCTTCTCCTCCATTCTTTTCTTGGGATTTTGGGCATGCACACACATCGAAATCATGCACAGTTTCAAACCACCAGTCTGGGAATCGAATCGTAGTCAGTCACGCGGGGTCCAGCCTCTTAACCACCATGCCCTCTGCTGGTCCCACAATATCTGTTTTTTAAAGAAACAAAACCCGCAGCTCTTTAATAATTTAGACATCCATTAGACTGTATCTGCTAGTTAATTACTCCTCACATTAAGCCACTGCTCTTCATGAGATACTTAATCAAACTGAAACAAATCTTGTGGGATTTGCTAGTTTAAAATCACAAGATCACACAAGCTGCATGATTACTGCAAGATGATTCAGAGTTGAGTGTCCATAAATGGTTTCCTGGGAAAATTGTCAACAGTTTCTGCTTTCTGAGCACCCAAAGTTCAATTTAGATTTCCAGAAACTACGTGGATTCTCCTCTTAGGTTTTCATACAGATATTCCTAAGGGGCTTCCAAAAGGAAGCATGAATTTAGTTTCTAACATGTTAGAAAATAAAACAAAAACATAAAGCAAATTAACAGAAAGCAGAGGCACATAAACTATTAGGAAGTATTCCTCAATGTATTTCTATCTACAAGTTTAGCTCTGTTTGTAATAACTTTCTTGTTTTATTTGTAATATGCAAATATCATTATTAATTAGCAGTCAGTGTAGTTAATAGACTAAGAGTATAAAATTGAACTAAATAAATTATATAAAAGTTAACTGTATTTGTTATATAGTTCATATAATTTATTAACCTGAATTATATTATTATATTTCTAATTTTTGCTGTATTTTTAAATGTCTAGAAAATTCTATTCTACTGTGTTTAATAATATTTTTCTGGAAAATGGTTGGAGTGATGCAATGTTAATAATGTGATTCGTGGTTCTGGACTTATAACTGTGGAAGTAAAGATAGTTAGAAGTTTAAATTTTGTATTGAGAAGTCACTTACTGTATTACAAAAATATTTAGAAATTCAGTATTAACACCAAAGTACATGCTCTCAGTTACATCTCATTGACAGCATAAACTTTTTTCTAGAGCTTCTAAGTTTTACCACTAGAATTTTACACTGTGTTTAATAATATGATTTAACTTTAAATAGTTTTTTGCTGGCACTTGAGAACAATAACATTTATCTTAATCTTTTTACTATATTAAGTGGGAATTTACCCTCTGTATTTGCATTTCTCTTTATCTATTACCCAGAGGATTCTTCTGTGCAACTATTAAAGCATAACAAAAAGTTGGAAGAGCACTATGTAGGCATAATATCAGTAAAACGATCCAGCAGAGAAAGCACTGCTACACACACACACACAAACACACACACACACACACACACACACACACACACAAAGCACACACACACGCATACATTTCATATCTCCATTCTATTTGAAGTCAAGTTTTTCTAATTTTACAGAGCTATGTCTTAGAGCAAAATCTGTGTGTGTGTGTGTGTGTGTGTGTGTGTATGTGCATACACGCATATGTGTGTGTGCACATGCATGCAATGAGACACAGCAGTTCTACTTTACCTACAGGGCACAAAATCCAAGACCCCCAGGGACACCTGAAAACATGGATAACATCAAACACAGTATATATGTTTTTCCTATGTATACATAATTATGATGAAGTTTATTATGATGAAGTTTAATTTACAAATCAAGCACAGTAAAAGATTATTACTAAAACAGAACAATTGGGGCTGGTAAGTGGCGTGGTGGTTAAGAGTACTGGACTCCCACATGGCCAACTGTGATTTGAGTTCTAGACCTAGTGATTTGCTTTCTCACTTTCTCTCTGTCTTGCTCTGTCCCTCTCTGGTCAAACTAAAATAAATAAATAAATAAATAAATAAATAAATAAATAAAGTTAAACAAATTAGAAAAAAAAAATTTCCCTGGGATGATGCTTTCTTACTTTCTGTCTCTCTGTCTCTGTCTGTCTTTCTTACTATAGGGCACACACCTTATAGCAAAAAATCTCTTTTTTCTGAGGGGTTTCTGCTGTAGGGTGCATGCGCTTGCCAGAGAGACAGAAAGACAGAAAGCTAGAAATCACCCCCCCAGGGGAGATGACCATGCCACAGTTGCTTCTCTTCCGTTCTCCTCTGTATCTTGAGCACGCACACACACGCTCCTAGAGGGTGAGTCTGAGGCTTCCAAGCCCAAGACTTAAACTGTGGTCAACTACATGCTATGCCATCTGCTGGTCCTGCAAAAATCTCTCTTAAAAAGAAAAAAAAGGAACCATTACAACACTATATTATAATAAAAGTTATATGAGTGTGGTCTTCTTCTCTCAAAATACTTTATTGTTCTACACTATGGGTAATTAGAACCAGAGTAAGTGAAACCAGGATTAAGTGGGGAGTACTGCATTTAAGGACAGCTAAAAGAAGGACAGAAACGATTTAAAGTTGGTCCACTAAGCTACAATGTGATTGACATATACACATGCTTGCTGCTGCTCCTCAATATCTGCCATATAAGTTAGCTGTGGACCTTGAAAACATTTAAAATTCTATTATGCAAATAAATAAAATAAAGCAGAAACAAACTTTGAAAAAAAAATTAAAATAAAGCAAAAGGAATAAAGATGCTAGGTAATGTCAAGATGACATATCACAGTTTGAATTAATTTATCATAACTATAAAAGATATAATTTTTGGAAAGATTAAAATTAATTTTTGAAAAAAGTGATATATAAAACAGTCACACATTTATTTTCATTCATTAATGGATTCAGTAAACGTGTACTGGGAACATATTGTGAATATTGTGTTAGGAACTGGGATTTCCTTGCAAACTCTCAAGAGTTTTGCCTTCAAAAATGCCTGTTTTCTAGTTGGGCAAAGGATTAAAAAAAAACACAAATAAAATGAAATAGAGAAAACAATTACATCTCTCTATTGATGGGTCCCAAAAAAAAGGAAAATTGTCCTTCAATAAACAACAATGAATCACCTCTTTCAGAAGATCTGCATTTGGCAGGAATGAGTAGACTCCAATACCTTTGTCATAACACAGTCCTTGGCTCGGAGCTCACTGGGAACAAGATATCTTGGTTTCAAAGCTGAAGCAGATTTTGGAACCAGCAGTTAGCATAATGGTTATGTCACTGGACTCCCACGTAGTTGACTGCGGTTCGCATCCCAGACCCGGTGGCTTGAGACTCACGCCAGGCACATGTCCACGTGTGCCCAAAGTCCCAAGAGGAGAATGGAGAAGGGATTGCGGCATGGCCATCACCCCTGGGGGGTGATTTCTCGCTTTCTATCTCTCTGTCTCTGTCTGGCGAGCACAGGCGCCCTATAGCAAAAACCTTTCTCCCCCCGAAATAAAAGATAACTAGAGAGAAAGCACAATGTTCTTCTTATTTGTGCTTAGAGACTGATCACAGCATTGCTACATCTATAAATGAGCTTCTCTGAGAGTCCCAAGACTCCTGCCACAAGTCCACTGTCACAGTTTATTGGCTAATCAGCAAAGAATTGAAATCTTGATTGGCTTTATTTGTTGGCTGATTGAAACACTGAGATAGGAAGTAGTGGACAGATTAATTAATTTGTGCTAGGGAATCCAAAGTTAATCTAAAGAATGCTGTCACTTTGATTGATGGCTGTGTGAGAGAAGCCTTTAAAAACCACCATGAATCGTCAGTCTGCAAGCACATAAATACAAGGTTTTGTCTGTTTAACTGATTGAATTCTACTGAATGATACTGAATACTAATGTTTCTGTGCGCATAACAATTACCCACATGTTTTAGAAGTGGGCTACATAAGGCAGAGAAGAATGGACAAAGTATATAAACAAAAGCAAACAAGTCTTTTTAAATATGCTACCGTATTTAAGAAATATGAATTTATACCTTACTAACATTATTTATGTAATTTTTGTGAGATATTTTAACCTGACATTCAGAATAATTTATTTTTCAAACCTTCAATACCTTGAATTTGCAAACCTGTAATTGCAGGATAATATTTTTTTTCCCCCTAAAAGAACCAGAGCAAAATTTTCATGCTTATACAGTCTTTGATAAAAGCAAAGCTCTTAAGAATTCTTAGCCTGGTTCATGACTTTGTACTAGGCATCACAGGGAAGAGAGAATGGAGAATATAGGGGCCTTAATAAATTGGATTATTTTACTGCAAATTATAATTATGCTTAACAAGGAAGTAGCAGTATGAAATTCTGGTTTTTATATGGAATGATAATAGTATCACAGATTTATTATTTGCCTTTAAGTTAAATAATTTTGTTTATTTATGTTTATTTTCTTTTGTTTTTGTTTTTGTTTTTTTTTGTTTTTGCTATAGGATGCATATGCTTGCTGGAGAGAGAGAAAGAGAGAGAAAAAGCAAGAAATTACTCTCCAGTGGGGATGGTCACACTGCAATCCCTTTTCCTTCATTCTTCTCTTGGAATTTTGGGCACACAAACATACATACCCTGCATGATTTCAAGCCTCCAGGTCTAGAAATCGAACCACCAAGTTGATCATGTCAACTTCCACCTTAACCTCCAACCACCTTAACCTCCACACCAAGTGCTACCCCTTTAAGTGCAATCATTTTGTTAGTTTGTTTTGGAATTTTGCCTTAGGGCAAGTGTGCTGCCAGAGAGAGAAAGAGATAGTGAGAGGGAAGGTAAGAAATCACCCCCAAGAGGTGATGGTCACACCACAATCTCTTCTCCCCCATACTACTCTTGGGATCTGGGGCATGCACACACTTGTATCTGGTATGATTTTCAAGCCACCAGGTTTGGGACTCAAACCCTAGTCAGCCATGTGAGAGTACAACACCTTAACCACTATGACACTTACTGGTCCACCTAAGCTCAATCTTATACCTTCATTTTCTAAATAGAAAACAGGTCACTGATATTTTTTTTTTTTTCTAGAGAGATTTTTGCCATAGGGCATGTGTGCTCACCAGAGAGACAGAAAGCAAGAAATCACCACCTCCCACCATTGGGAGATTATGATTATGCCAGAGTACCTTCTCCTCTATCTGGGGAATGATTATGCCAGAGTACCTTCTCCTCTATCTTCCTCTCAGAATTTTGTATGCAGGCATGCACACACACATACCCAGCATGAGTTTTAAGCTGCTGGGTCTGGGACTCAAACCATGGTAGACAATGTGGGAGTCTAGCAATGTAACCATCATGCCATCTACTGGTCCTGGATCACTGAATTTTTATTTTTTGCATTCACTGGTATTAACTAATGATGTCCTAGAATCGGTTTTTGTTTTTGCCTTTCTTCATATTTCAAGATATCCCCCTTTTCTGTACAAGGAAAAATAGGTCTCCAAAATGTTAAAAAAAAAAATGAAAATGAAAATGAAATTAGAAGTAGGCAATTCACATACTGTCATTTGATTTTTTAACAAGAATTTATGAACCACCTAAAAAAGTGTCATGCTAGATAATGTGCTTCCTAAGTGTTGTGTGAACAGACATGCTTTGGCCTTAAGGAACTTTACCAGTATTAAGCAAATAAGCATGTAAATCATATATAAGAAAATTTTCAGTGACATGATCGGTTTGTTTCTTAGAAATGTTGTGTACTGGGACCAGCAGTTAGCATAATGGCTATGTCGCTGGACTCCCATGTAGTCGACCACGGTTCATGTCCCGAACCCGGTGGCTTAAAACTCACGCTGGGTGTGTGTGTGTGTGTGTGTGTGTGTGTGTCCAAGATCCCGAGAGGAGAATGGAGGAGAAGGGATTG
>NW_006207105.1:26590-58653 GCF_000334495.1 Tupaia belangeri chinensis
CTGTCTTGCTGGCGAGGCACGGGCCCTATAGCAAAAACAAACCTCTCCAAAAAAAAAAAGGTCGTATACTAACATTATTTTTAATGCATTCTCATCCTCCCCAATTATTTTACCTATCATGTTTATTCCTCTCATCTCTTGCTTTTTGTGAAATTTTAAAACAGACAAGTTACAGGGGCCGGCAGTTGGCATAGTGGTTACAGCCCTGGACTCCCACATAGCAACCTGCAGTTTGAGTCTTGGACCCAGAAGCTTGAAAATCACCCAGAGTGCACATATGTGCATGACTAAAATCCTGAAAGGAGAATGGAACAGAAGGGATTGTGGTATGACCATCTCCTGGAAAGTCATTTTTCACTCTCCCTCTCACTATCTCTTTTTCTCTCTGGCATGCACCATATGGAAAAAAAAAAAAGGAAGAAAACTTAAAAATAAATCACATATACACAGAAATGAACTTATATTTTTAAATAATTTATGGTATTTTTGATTTTGAGTTCCATCAAACATGGTAACGGTAGATCCTGTTACTGAAGTCATTTAGAGTAGGAGTCCCTAATCCCTGGGCCATGGACCATTGCCAGTCTGCGTCCTGTTGTTCTGTCATCCTCAATCCCCCAGCCGTGCAGCAGTGAATGGGCGGTTGGCGAGTGATGCTTCATCTGTGTTTGCAGTTGCTCCCTTCACTCAGATTGCTGACCGAGCTCAGCCTCCCGTCAGATCAGCAGCGTTGGACTCTCATGGGAATGTGAACTCTATTGCTAGGTGATTGTTTCATTGTATATTGCAAGGTGGGAGTGCTGGGAATGGGGTGCACTGTGGATGTGGCGCACTTGGGTCATCCCAGGACCATGCTCCCCAAACCCCACAATTTATAGAGGGATTGTCTTCTATGAGACTGGTCTTTAGTTTTCAGAAGGTTGGGTTCTGATGATTTTGAGTTCTTCATGAGTCTCACTCTTGGAATAGGGAGAACTTCATTCCATATTTCCTCTTATCCCAACAGACATTTCTTCCCTCTTTCAGTAGAACCATGTCTCAGAGAAGCCCTCTGCAAGTTGCTTAGCTTCATTTCTGTGCTTTCTCTTCTCACTTCTTTCTCTCACAGGAAATTGTCTACATAAAGACTTACCATAATACCTCTGGAAGGTGTAATTCTGAAAATACAACAGCATACATAAGCATAAATATATCAGTATATTTTAGTTATAGGCACATTTATAGGTAAGATGAAATGCTTTATAATAGTGAAGACAATCAAGATCAAATTTCTGTTGTGAGCCTTATTTAGAAAAGAGGGGAGCTGAACATCAGCAACAATAAAAATATCATATTGAATTATTTCAATATGTCAGGAAGGATTTGACATATTAGCCCATTTAATCTTCACAATAGGATCATGACATAGATACTATTATAATTATCATATATGAAGAAACTGAGAAATAGAAATGTCATGAAACATATCCAGAGCCTCATAATTAGCAAAAATAAAATAAGGACAGGGAAATAATACTGTCATGGCTGTTGTAATATAGAACTAGAAGCATTTCCTGTTATATTTCTAGTTTCTTAGTTTCTTTATGTTTTAGTCACTAATTGAAGGCTGTCAATTACCTTGAGAATCCTTATCTCTCAGATCTGAAAGCCAGGTTCCATTTTTGTTGTTGTTGTTGTTGTTAGCTTGTTTTTGTTTTGTTTTATTGCCTTTCAGTATTAAGCAAATAAGCATGTAAATCATATATAAGAAAATTTTCAGTGACATGATCGGTTTGTTTCTTAGAAATGTTGTGTACTGGGACCAGCAGTTAGCATAATGGCTATGTCGCTGGACTCCCATGTAGTCGACCACGGTTCATGTCCCGAACCCGGTGGCTTAAAACTCACGCTGGGTGTGTGTGTGTGTGTGTGTGTGTGTGTGTGTGTGTCCAAGATCCCGAGAGGAGAATGGAGGAGAAGGGATTGCGGCATGACCTTCCCCCCTGGTGGGTGATTTCTTGCTTTCTGTCTTTCTGTCTCTCTCTGTCTTTCTGGCGAGGCACGGGCCCTATAGCAAAAACAAACCTCTCCAAAAAAAAAAAGGTCGTATACTAACATTATTTTTAATGCATTCTCATCCTCCCCAATTATTTTACCTATCATGTTTATTCCTCTCATCTCTTGCTTTTTGTGAAATTTTAAAACAGACAAGTTACAGGGGCCGGCAGTTGGCATAGTGGTTACAGCCCTGGACTCCCACATAGCAACCTGCAGTTTGAGTCTTGGACCCAGAAGCTTGAAAATCACCCAGAGTGCACATATGTGCATGACTAAAATCCTGAAAGGAGAATGGAACAGAAGGGATTGTGGTATGACCATCTCCTGGAAAGTCATTTTTCACTCTCCCTCTCACTATCTCTTTTTCTCTCTGGCATGCACCATATGGAAAAAAAAAAAAGGAAGAAAACTTAAAAATAAATCACATATACACAGAAATGAACTTATATTTTTAAATAATTTATGGTATTTTTGATTTTGAGTTCCATCAAACATGGTAACGGTAGATCCTGTTACTGAAGTCATTTAGAGTAGGAGTCCCTAATCCCTGGGCCATGGACCATTGCCAGTCTGCGTCCTGTTGTTCTGTCATCCTCAATCCCCCAGCCGTGCAGCAGTGAATGGGCGGTTGGCGAGTGATGCTTCATCTGTGTTTGCAGTTGCTCCCTTCACTCAGATTGCTGACCGAGCTCAGCCTCCCGTCAGATCAGCAGCGTTGGACTCTCATGGGAATGTGAACTCTATTGCTAGGTGATTGTTTCATTGTATATTGCAAGGTGGGAGTGCTGGGAATGGGGTGCACTGTGGATGTGGCGCACTTGGGTCATCCCAGGACCATGCTCCCCAAACCCCACAATTTATAGAGGGATTGTCTTCTATGAGACTGGTCTTTAGTTTTCAGAAGGTTGGGTTCTGATGATTTTGAGTTCTTCATGAGTCTCACTCTTGGAATAGGGAGAACTTCATTCCATATTTCCTCTTATCCCAACAGACATTTCTTCCCTCTTTCAGTAGAACCATGTCTCAGAGAAGCCCTCTGCAAGTTGCTTAGCTTCATTTCTGTGCTTTCTCTTCTCACTTCTTTCTCTCACAGGAAATTGTCTACATAAAGACTTACCATAATACCTCTGGAAGGTGTAATTCTGAAAATACAACAGCACACATAAGCATAAATATATCAGTATATTTTAGTTATAGGCACATTTATAGGTAAGATGAAATGCTTTATAATAGTGAAGACAATCAAGATCAAATTTCTGTTGTGAGCCTTATTTAGAAAAGAGGGGAGCTGAACATCAGCAACAATAAAAATATCATATTGAATTATTTCAATATGTCAGGAAGCATTTGACATATTAGCCCATTTAATCTTCACAATAGGATCATGACATAGATACTATTATAATTATCATATATGAAGAAACTGAGAAATAGAAATGTCATGAAACATATCCAGAGCCTCATAATTAGCAAAAATAAAATAAGGACAGGGAAATAATACTGTCATGGCTGTTGTAATATAGAACTAGAAGCATTTCCTGTTATATTTCTAGTTTCTTAGTTTCTTTATGTTTTAGTCACTAATTGAAGGCTGTCAATTACCTTGAGAATCCTTATCTCTCAGATCTGAAAGCCAGGTTCCATTTTTGTTGTTGTTGTTGTTGTTAGCTTGTTTTTGTTTTGTTTTATTGCCTTTGCTTTGCTTGGGAAATATTCAAGAACATGAATGCAGTTAAAAAATATAAAGAAGGTTCATAATTTTATTGAAGCTGTTGTCTAGTCTATTAAATACACTTAACTTAGACCTTTCCTATACATTCTTCAACTTACATGGCCCCTTTGGACATATTATTAATATAGCTGTGCTTTATTTATGTAATATATTTAATTAATTAGTTTATTTCATGTGAGAGAAACACATGCACCCTCTACAGGTCTCACTCCATGATCACCCCCGTCCTCTTATCTAGCTAAGATCATGTGTGTGCACACGTGGTTGTATATAGGTTGACCAGGAAATTGAATCTATGGTCCTATATATGGATCCTTCTTAGAGCAGTGCCCTCACCACTGCACCAATGAGCTGGCCCTAGATTTATTATTTTTCTAACCTTCATATTACCCAATGTTAATATGCTACTTTACACATCGTACACCATACTTATCAACTATATTAAATTTAACTCCTTATGAAGTAGTATTGAAGGTTTTAAAGAATTAATAGTATTTTTGTAAGATACTATGTTACATAGTATAAAGCAAAGTAGTATAATATTTGGGAAAAATAAAACTAAGTCTGCTAACTATTAAGAGATTTTAAAACTATCTGATAAAGAAAAAAGATTTTCACTCCTAAAAGTTTCTTCATATCTTATTTTAATTTCTTCTTTTCTCCATTCTCTGGTCCCACTTGGTTCCAGGCAAAGGCTCATGTGTTCTTTGTCACTATAGAATAGTTTATTTTTCTGGGTTTTAAAGAAATGGAATTGTAAAATACACATTTCTTTCTTTGACTTCTTTCACAACACACACACCATTAGTTGATTACATCTTGTTATTCATTGGCATTGAGTGTATGAATAAACTATAAATTATATATTCCTTTGTTATTAGACATTAGAATTGTTTCCATTTTGGGTTTATTTCAAATAAAACTTACATAATCATCTGTAGTCAAGTCTTTATACAGGCATATGCTTTCATTTCTTTTGGGAAATATCAGAAATAAAATTACAGAATCATATAGCAGATGAATCTAAGCATTTTTAAATAACCACTAAACTTTTTGTCAAGTGTAACATTTCACTGTCTCACTAGTATTATACCAGAGTTCCTATTCCTTCATGTTCTCAACAGTGCTTGTACGTGAGTCTTTAATTTTTGACATTCTGTTAGATGTGAATTATATCTAATGATGGTTTTAATTTGCTTTTTTTTTTTTTGGTATAAGGCACATGTGCTAGAGATATAGAGAGAATAGGAGAATCAGATATCACCAGATATTACCCCACCCCAGGGCGATGGCCATGTCACAATCCCTTCTCCTCTTGGGATTTGGGGCATGCATGCATGAGCGCCTGACACATCTTCCAAGCTGCTGGGTCTGGACTTGACCCACATATTTGGCCATGTGGGATCTGGCAACTTTAACCACCACTCCACCTGTCTGGCCCATAAATTTGTATTTTTTAATGACAAAAGATATTGAATAACTTTTATGTGCCTATTTGCCATATACTTATCTTATCCAATAAAGTATAAAATCAAATGATTTCATGTTTTAAGAGATCAAGTTTTAGAAAATTCTGGGTAAAATTTGCTATCAGACATTAGATTTAAAAATATTTTCTCCAGTCAAGAGCTTGTCTTTACTTTTTATTTATTTTCCATTTGATTTGTTTTTTCTTTATTTCTTTTTCCTTTTTCTTCCCTTTATGTATTAGGTGTCTTTGGTGTTTTTATTTTATGTTCTTCATTGTCTATATTATACTGTAACTTTTTGTATTGTTATTATACTCTTTCCTTTAGTGTTCATTATACTCTTGTTATTATACCCTTTGCTTTCAGATGTTTAGTAGACATGTTCAATCTGTCAAAGTCGTCTATGAACTAATATATATCACATTCTATGTAGTATGCAAAGTTTACAATAGTGTATTTTCATTCTTTCCCTTCTAAGTTCTATGCTATATTTTTGTATATTTTGTATATGCATATAAAACAAGTTGCACATTAAATTATGTTTTTAGGCAATTAATTATCTTTTAAATATATTGAAATATATAAAAATATATATTTACTCTTGCGATTACCATTTACTGTCTTTCATTTCTTTGTGTAGATTCAGATTATCATATAATAGTAATTTCCTTCTACCTGAAGGGTTTTCTAAATATTGTTATAGTGCAACCCTACAGGTGATTATTTCTTTCAGCTTTTATATGCTGAAAGCATTCTTGATGCCGTTTGGAGTGATGTTTTTGCTGGATATAAAATTCTAGGTTGACAGTTTTGTTTCTTTCATTATTATAGAGAGTTTTGTTTTGTTTTGTTTCATTTTAGTTTTGCTATAGAGCACATGAGTTCACTGGAGGAAGACAGAGAGAGGGGGAAAGTGAGAAATCACCTCCCAGGGGACATGACTATGACACAATCCTTTCTGCTCCAGTCTTTTGGAATTTCATGCACACACACACACACACAAACACCATAGTTGATCATGTGGGATCCAGGTGACTTAACTACCATACCACCTACTGTCCCCTAAAAAGTTTGAATAACTTTGTTGCTTTGTTTCTTTTGATAATCTTATGCTTATTTTGTCTGTTTTAAGATTTTCTTCCTGTTTTTCTGTAATTAATAATTAACGTCATTATATAACTAGATAAATTTTTTTTCCATTTATCTTCCATTGAGAATTTTTTTTCTTTCTTTTTCCTTTTTTGGAGAGATCTTAGCTATAGGACACGTGTGTGTGTTCACAAGAAAGACAGAGAGAGACAGAAAGAGAGAAATCACCGTCTGGGGAGATGGCCATGCCACAATCCCTTCTCCTCCATTCTCTTGGGAAGTTAGGCACACATGCACACGTGCTCAGTGTGAATTTAAGCCACCAGATCTGGGACTCAAACCATGGGTTAACTACATGGGAGTCCAGCGACATAGTCATTACACCCACTGCTGGTCCCCCATTGAGGATTTTTTTAAAGCTTATTCAACCTTTGGATTTATAGTTTTCTCCTGTTGTCTTTAATGAATTGAAGAGACAGGTTTGTTTTGGCTTCCATTCTGTGACAACATAATTATGTAACAAAAACTCTGAGCCTTTGAAAACAGTGTGAGGTAAGTTATAAAATGTAGTAGGTAATATGGAAGATTTATTGCTGAGTGAAGCAAGCCAGGCTATGAAAGAAAAATATTATATATCTCCACTCAATATACACCAACTGTCCACACTCTATGCTAAAGACTGGAATATTGGAGGGCATAAAAACAGTGAAAATAGCTATGGACACTGGAGACAGTGTGGAAACAGGGTAGGAGAAGGGAAACGTATAGGGAAGGAAATCAGGGAGAAAAAAACAGAGAGGCAAGACCTTTGTGGGATTAAATGAACATTACAATGAAAAATTTTTAAAAAAGAATCAAAATGCTATCAATTTTTAAAAAGATTTATTTGTATAAAATGCCTTGGACCAGAGTGACAAAACAAAATAACATCATAAAGATATAAAGAAAATAAAACATTAAAAAAGTTAAACTTGTAATTTTTAGAAATATTTTATGTGGTATATCAGTTGGCAAATATTAGGGTTGACTGGCTCTCTAGCTTGGCAGATAAGGGGGCTGGATTCCACATATTGACTCTCATTCAAATCCTGGTCCCAGGTTCTTGAGAGACACTCCAGGCATGTATGAGTGAGTGCCCAGAATCTCAATGGGATGGAGAAATGGAGGGGAAGGGATTGTGGCAGGGTTATGCCCCAGCAGGGAGTACTTTCCCTGTCTCTCAAGTGCAAGCACCTTCTGGTAATTAAAAATAAAAAACAACCATTAGGGTTTATTTATTCAATAATATTAAAATACTACTAAATTTGCAATTTAAAGGCCGAGGTCAATTGGTTTTTACATTATTTTTGAAAACATTGAATTCTCCCTTAATTATATTAAAAGCTATATTAAATACAAACACCCTTAAAAAAATGTACCTAGTAAGTACTATTGGAATCCACTCGTTTTTAAATATTATCTTCATTTGTAGTTCAAAAAGCAAGAAATTACAGACTGATTAGTATCATCAATTTTGTTATGCATAAAATACCACTTAAGTGACTATATTTTAATATTTATATATACATATTTCTAACCATGAATGTCATTTTACAATTCTTTTCATGTCTAGCCTTTAAAGAAAAAATAGAATGAGACTAAAAAAAGTTCCCTCTAAGTGTCTTAGATTTTAGGCCAGCCTCCCAAAACATCTCTGCTTGTATTATGATTTTGCTGCTGCTAAAATATGAATTAAGTGATTTTATAACTATATACTGTTCCTTGTCAAACAGTTAATCTACTTTAAAGCTGCAAAGATACATTCAATATTATAAGTAACCAGGGTAGATTAATCACATCTTTTCATGGCATGGTCTTACATATTTAGGGGCATATAATTTTCTAGTATATAATGTCTATGAAAATTTGCATAAGTAGCAAATTAGTATTGTATGTGATGTTTCCTAAATATTGTTCCTTCTATATTGTAAATGCTCTAAATTTATCTGATATCAGTTTATTAAAGTGCAATTTGTTTATTGTAACACAATATGTAAAAAAGAATAAAACTACAAACGAAATTAAAAAAAAAAATCTTGTTTCCTTTACAAGGAAAGTAGAAATTGTGAATTAAGGCCAGCTGATGACATCTGGTTATGGTGGCTGGATTCATATGGCTGACTGTGTGTGACTCTATCCACACAGTTGGAATCACAGACCGAGTGGCTTGAAAAACATGCTGGAAACATGGGTAGACATTCCCAAAATCCAGAAAGGGGATGAAATGGAGGAGATAGGATTATAACATGACCATCTTACTTGGTTCCTTTATTTTCTTTTGTTATTGTTCCAAAAATGAGGTTTCTCATATACTACATTAAACTTTGTTCTCTTTAAACATGTACTCGCTAAATATCAAATTAGAATGCTAATGGTTAAAGCAGTAAACTCAAATTCTACTGATTGCCATCCAGAGTAGGTAAAACACCAATCAGTAATAAGATTGATAATTTGAAAATGCGTCTACAAATTCCTTCATAATCTAAAATATATAGCTGAATTCCTCTCTCCTTTATTTATACATTTATTTATTTTTTTCTAGAGAGCATTTGTGCTCACCAGAGAGACAGAAAGAGAGAAAAAGGAGGAAGCATCCCCATGGGGAGCAGTCATGCCATAATCCCAACTCTCCCTTCTTTAAGGACTAGGCACACATGCATATGCTCCTAGTATGTTTCTCAAGCCACTAGGTACAAGACTCGAAACACATGGTCAGCTATGTGGGACTAGGTTGTCTTGTCTACCAGGCCATGTAGCTCCCTACTCTCCCCCAGCTTCCTTTTTAAAAGGCCAGATATAGTGACATTTATAACAATTAGATGATTGTAGAAGTGACTTTCAAGAATAAGTAATAAATGATCCCTCTCTTCCTTTCTCTCTGTCTTTTGGGAAAACCAGCTGACATGTTGTAAGAATACTGAAGCAGACTTATGGAGAAACTCATGATGCAAAACTGAAGGCTCCTAACAGTCTACAAGAAAAGGAACAGGGGCTCTTACCAACCAAGCAAGTGAGCCATCTTGGAACTGTAGCCAGAGACCGTAACTTGACTGCAGCCTTCTGATGGGCTCTGAGCCAGAACCTGTTGGGCTACTCCCAAACCATGATTCAGAAAACTGTGAGGTAATGCGTTTTTGTAGTTCTAGGTCACTAAATAATAAAGCAATTTGTTATGTAGCAGTAGATAATTTAAATACATGCCTTACATTTGAAAACAAAATATGACTTGTTCAAAAATGCTTTACTTTCTCAATACAACTATTTCCTTAGAACATTTCATATGGAATAAGAAAGTGGCTTATTATACTGACTTTCAACTTATTAAACTGGGACTTAGCCTTTATCTACTGTGAGAGACAATGATATGAACCTGTCAGTGGGAATATAACAGAGTAAGAATAACAACGAAGGATATTAAGTTGATAGTGCTGGAAAATATCATTGACTTAGTGACAATGAACTGGGTTTACAAGACTCAGGAGACTTTTGAAAGCGAAAGCCCACCCACTGCCATCATTAGGGAGGGGAAACAATGGCAAAGCCATAGAGAGTGAGACAGCTAGTTGTATTAGGAACTGCCAACAGCTATGCACTTCCAAACACAAAGTGTAAAGGCAGAAATGGTTAAATATCTGGCTGACGTCATAATCAGAGGTCAAGGTCCAAGACTAAAGAGTTTAGGACTTAGCCTACAAATGTTTAGAGAGCTCAGTAAAGTTTTTTCCTTTTATTATGTTTCCTTAAGTTTTGGACATTTTATTAAAATATGAAATCTATCCAATGGGTTTGTAAAAGGTAAGCTTGAGTAAATTTTCACAAAGTACATAGGACTTGTAACCCCCACCCAGATTAAAGAGTCAGAACATTGCTGGCACCCAGAGGCTGCCCTGACCACCTGTAGTCTCCAAGAGCACAGCCAATGTGCAGATTCCTCTGAAAAGCTCCTCAGGGGAGATGTGCCTGTTTAGAAACCTGGAATTGAAAGAGGGAGTTAACTTTTTCTTGATTTTTTTCCTAACAAAGAAGTAGAAAAACATCTCTGGAGTAGAAACAAATTCTTATCAAGTACTAAGTGTGAACACTGAGCAACTCAAATTTATACCATTGTGCTACTCTAAATTATTTCATGCAAAAGGTTTCACCCGAGTCCTCAGAGACATTTAAAAAAACAAACGGCAAAAACAAGAGAGTAATAAAGATTTCCTACATTATTGTACTATAAATACTGAAAATATGTTTCCAAATGTGACAAGAAATATTACGAGCGATTGCAAATGCATAAATGGAGCAAGTGTAATACTCTTTCCTCAGAGGCACTGATAAAAAAAAAAAAAGAGAAAGACTATTATAAAGCACTACAAAATAATTTCTTTATCCGAAAGCTCTGAAGCAGTTATTAAACCAGCTGTTTTCAAAAGTACACAAATCTGCTAAGTTGCAGTTGGGTAACTGTTAAATGTTAAAGCAGTGAATGATCAGCATGGAGCAGATGGTCTGGGAATGGGTGAGAAAATGGCAATGTTAATACCACCAGACTGAGATGTTCATTTGTGCTGTGGTATGCGCAGACTGGGTGAATAATAAAGGTTCTGTAATAATTGTGTAAATCCCAACATTATTAAATCGATTCAGCTGGGGTTTCTTAATATATGTGAAGCACTTGATGTACTTGGAGAAATACCTCCTCTTTGGCTAAAGCTGTTCTCATTAACTCATACTGCTTTATTTGCTGTGACCTCAGTGTTCCTGTTAAGTAATGAGTAGAATAAGAATTAGAAATCCACTTTCAATCTAAGTATTGGAAAGGAGGGAAATGTTACAAAAAGTGTCAAAGCATAGGCATTTCACAAGATTGGCCCACGGCGTTAATTTATCAAGTTCAGTTAGTGTTTATTTTAGACTATTTAAGAGTTTATAATTAGACTTGCACTTTAGGGGTTTGAGAAAGTTGCTTTTTTCTGGTCAATATTTATTTACCTATAAGAGAAGAAAATCATACTTACATATCTTCCAGTTTTTAGTTTAATTTAGGCATTTCCAGATTTTTTACCACAATATCACTTGAGATGTTTCTGAGAACTATTTACTAGAAAGCACAGCTATTTACAGCAGTTTTTCTCAACCTTGACAGTACTGTTATCTGTTTCGGAAGCTGTCCAATGTAGCATAGGACACTCCACAATATCTCTGGTCTTGACCCACTAGATGCCAGTAACAGCTCCCTGTCATCTTCCATGAATTGTGGCAGCTGATAATGTATCCAGATATTACTAAATGCTCTCAAGAGGGGCAGAATTGTCCCCACGCTCCATTTCTCATTAAGAATCACTGGTCTATAGCCAACCCAAAGGAGAACATGGTTTATTATTTCTGGTGAATAAAAATGAAGAAAAGAAAAATACCATGTAATTGTTAACAAGACTTAGAATTTCTCATTGAAGTTGACTTTAATATGTTTATATAAATTATCATAAAATGTCAAGTATAATACTAGAGTGATACGAGTCTGAGCTATGTGGTATGCTAAGCTCTTGAGAAAGTAATGAGATTCAAAACTAAGAGGAAAAAAATGTGAGCTCTGTTTTTCAAAATATCCTAGACAGTATATGAAGTTGTTACTACCAGAAAAAAAGGGGTCTTCCAGTAGCAAGGTAGTTGAGGCATCTGGATCTCACATGGCCTACTGCATGGGTCTATGACTGGTCATAGACCCAGGGTCTTGAAAAACACTGGTGCATGTGTGCATGCATGTCCAAAAATCCCACGAGGAGGGAGAAATGGAGAAGGAATTGCAGCATGACCATTTCTCATGCTGGATGCTTTCTTACTCTCCTTTTTTTTTCTTTCTTTTCTATTCCTCTGATGAGCACAAGTGGCCTCTAACAAATTACAAAATAAATAAATGAAAAATTTTGAAGCCAATTAGAATTTGAGATATGCTGCACTCACATCACATTGAAGTGCCAGTTTATACACAAACAAATTTTCTAATGTGTCTTGGAGTTTTAAAAAAACTTCTAATATTTTATTTTTCAATTTATGTATGCAAATATATCATATGTTAACTTTTCACAGACATAGTATTCTCCAGATTTGTTTTAAACAGTCAAAAGGAAGGACAAAATCCGTAGGAACTGTATCCTAAAACTCATATATATTTTTTTAAGTCTTTGCTGTAAAACACTTGCACTCTCTCTCTAGAGACAGAGAGACAGTGGGAGGCAAAGTGAGAAACCACCCTCAGGGAGGATTGCCACACTGCAATCCCTTCTCCTCCATTCTACTCAGACTCTTGGGCATGTATGCATATGCATTTGGCATGAATATTAAACTGCTAAATCGAACCATGGTCAGTCATGTGGGAGTTCAGGGCCTTAGCCACCATGCTACATGCTGGCCCCAAACTCATGCAACTTTGAAGATAACTCTCTCTATATATACATATATGTATATATATAGGAACTTCCTGCTATTTTAGACATTTTTAAGAGAAGTATCTATTAGAGATGTCAGGCAGGGCAGTGGGGGAACGTGGGTATGGTTGTTTTAGTATGCTATTGTGTTGTTAATAAAAAACACCTAAAACTGAGTTGTAGAGATTATCCAGTCCAGGAGCCATGTATGATGGGCATCTTGCAGAGCCCTAGTCACATCACGAGGGTGAGGAAGGAAGGGCAAAGTGGCTGTCTTTGAATCTCTCTGTTCTGGACCCATTGCCTCTCCTAAAACCACCAGGAATCAATCATGACAGTCCTACCATAATGACCTTAATCCTAATCTCTTCACAAAGACCTCCCCTTTGACACTATAATTGGATCAGGCTTTCATCATCTTAATCCTGTTACAATAGCTCAACACATTTTAACATGGAGACTAAAATCTACTGCAAACTTTAAGCAGAATTAGAGTTTGTAGCAATTGGGAATAGGTACAAATAAACTTCGTACAGGAGAGCCACTTAATCCAGTGCCAGTGGTTAACAGGAAGTGACTGTGATTACAACAGGGACATACTGACTAATAACCTGTTTATTAACGTGTTACATTTAGCCAAGGCATTTTATTTCATCTGTTACATCACACTCTTTGATTTTCCAATATTGTAAAAAATTCTTCTCACATGAATACTGAGTAAAAAGTAAGAAATGTGTTATTCTTGAAAAAATTCATAAAATCCACTGAAGTAGCTTTAAAGAACCAATACAATCACATGCAAAATCATTAACAATAAAGATTCTAGCAGATTTAGCAAGTCAAAAAACTGAAGAGAAATATAAAAGATGAGCAGAAAAGAGATCCTTCAAGAATGAAGGATATGAATTTCAAAAGATGAAGAGTACTTTGGAATTTTAATGAAGGAAGTCCTTAAAAAATTCTTGCAAAACTGATCCTTTTCATCTTCGCACTGTTTATTCCAAATTTAGTGCTATTATTTTACTATTGTCAGAAAACTTACACTGAAAATTAATATTGTTAGTTTTATTCTAGAAATTACTTTATTTTAGTAATTCCAACCCAAGATGTGATTAAAATATATAAATAACTTATTTTTATAATTTTTTAAAGAATTATTTAACTTTTTAATTAATTTATTTATTTTAAATTTGACCACAGATGGACAGAATGAGAGCCAGCGAGAGAGGGAAAGTGGGAAAGCAAGCCCTCAGGTTTGAGACTTGAACTGCCGTCAGCTACATGGGAGTCAGCGCCCTTAACCACCATGCCACCTGCTGGTGCCACTTAATTTTATAATTTTTAGTTTTATATTTTGAATGAAGTTGAACCCATCAAATATTCTCTATATGTATTAAGATGTTTTCTTTGAAGTTTATTTACTTCCTTCCATTAGAGAAAGTGAGAGAGAGATGGAGACAGAGAGAGACACAGAACAGTACCTTCATGTTGTAACCCTCTCCTGAGCCAGCCAGCCAGCCAGGATCACATGCATTCCCAGCACATTGAACCCTACTAAGGTAGACTTAGGACACAAATCCAGAGCCTTCTCACATGGTCCCTAGCATGGCACAGCAATACCCATCCTGTCTTCATTAGCAGGGGTGAGTCTCCTATAAAGTTTTGATTCAATTTTTAGAAACTTCTCTGATGGCAAATGTTTCCATACCAATATACTTGAGGAAAAAGAGTCTTCTGAATCTAAGTGATTATAAAGGACTCTACCTTGCAAAATTCATATAACCATTCTAAGACTCAATTATAATTTATAAAATCATGTTCTATTGTATTATATTCATTAAAAACAAAACTCTCTTTAAACTCTGTGGTTGTTATTGCTCCTTTTCATTTTTATAATAGATACCTCAGATCAATTTCACAAAATGTGTCATTTTTAATATAATTCTGAATATGACTTTTAGAATATTCTCTAATAACAGATTCATGGAAATGAAACTGTGAGATAAAAGACTATGAACGTTTAAAAAATTGTGCATTGAATTGCAAAAATATTTGGCAAAATTGATAAACTTTAGAAAATACTTAACAAAAATACGTAGAAAAAAATTTTAAAAATTCAAAAGGCATTAAGGGATACAATAAGAATCTTTTTTTTTTTTTTTTGAGAGATTTTTGCTATAGGGCGCGTGCGCTCGCCAGACAGACAGAGAGAGACAGAGAGACAGAAAGCGAGAAATCACCCCCCAGGGGGGATGGTCAGGCCGCAATCCCTTCTCCTCCATTCTCCTCTCGGGATCTTGGGCACACATGCACACGTGCCCGGCGTGAGTTTTAAGCCACCAGGTCCTGGAAGCGAACCGCTGTCGACTATGTGGGAGTCCAGCGACATAGCCATTATGCTAACTGCTGGTTCCCTACAATAGGAATCTTGAATAGAAACATGCAACCCATTCTTGTATTTTTTTTTTAATCAAGACTACTTACTTTTCATCTTTGAAAGTCAAACACATGTATTCATTTCTAAAGCTCCCTGAAACTACCAAAATGACAGAAATGGAATGAAACAGACAGAAAGCTTCAAAGACAAGAGACAGAAATATTTGGTAAAATATAGATTTTATGAAATTAACAAAATAAAACCAAATTGTTGCTAATGTGGAGTGAGTAGCATTGGGGGCTTGAGAGAAAAATCAAAAGCAGGAGGGTTCTTCTATAAAAGCCACCAGGTACATGTGAAGGCAAAGTGCCTAGTAGGTCTAAAACTAAGAGCTTGTTGAATGCCTAAGTACAAGTTAGATACCACTGTTTCTTTCATCTGCCCAAGTAGTTAGGTACATATTCCTCCCTAAATCTCGTAGAAAGCAGGAAGCTTTTGTTCTCTGAAAAGATTTATCCTGATGAGTTGTTCTCGGGGAAATTAGAATAGGAAGAAGAGGTACTTTTTTGGGAAGTGGAAGAAACTCATATACTTCCAAGATATTATCATTAGAGAAAACTATCGCATAATGTAACAAAAATACTATTAAGGGAAAAAAAAAGAAGGCTAAAAAAAGTTCCTACAAATTAATCAAACAAAATTCAAACCGGAGGGAACCAGCAGTTAGCGTAATAGCTATGTCACTGGACTCCCACGTAGTCGACTGCAGTTTGCATCCCGGACCCGGTGGCTTAAAACTCATGCCAGGCGTGTGTGCGTGTGTGCCCAAGATCCCGAGAGGAGAATGGAGGAGAAGGGATTGTGGCGTGACCATCCCCTCTGGGGGGTGATTTCTCGCTTTCTGTCTCTATGTCTCTCTCTCCGTCTCTCTCTGTCTTTCTGGAGAGCATACATGCCCTATAGCAAAAAGCTCTCCAAAAAAAAAAAATTCAAACTGGAAAATTAATAGTTTGCTGTTTAAATTAGGCAAATTCCAACAGAAAATATACTAAAATTAGAATAAAGGTAGAGATTTATTCTGACAAACTATCTTCAGATTAGTAGATCATCAAATAAAAAAGAAATAAAAATGAAGGGAAGAAAATTATCAAAGAAATAATGACATGAACATTTACATAAAAAATAATTTTGGAATCATAAGGTCTCTAATATAATGTATGAAGAAAGACCTACACCAAAGCACGTTATTGTGAAATTTAAAGGCCATAATTAGAGACATTACTAAAGTTTATACAAAGGAAAGAGCGAGATCTATACAAAATTTAGAATCCAATGTAGATTCCTTAACACCAATACATTTAAAAGAGTATTTTCACCTCGAATTCTAGATCTAACCAAAGATTAATCTAATGTAAGGTTAGAATAAAGATATTTTCAGACATTGGATGAAAAAAGATTGATATCTCAGGAACCCTTTCTCAATAATCTGTAAAATAAGTTAATATTTCTTTTTTTCTTTTTCTAAAGAATTTATTTATTATCATTATTTTCAATTTTGACCACAGAGAGACAAAGAGAGAGAGAGAGAAAGAGAGAGAGAGCAAGCCATCAGGTCCGGGAACTCGAACCACAGTTGGCCATGTGGGAGTCCAATGCTTTTAACTACCATGCCACCTGCCGGCCCCTTAAATTAATATTTCTAAAAAAAAGATAGGGGATCTCAGACCAGGAGTTCTAAGTGGCTGGCAAAACGAGGGCTCCTGCTGGGATGGTAACTAGAAAATGACATGTATTAATGTATACGGATGTACATGTGTTTGTACATGTGTATAATTCAGAAGTACATATATATATATAATTATGCTCAGTGATTATATTTAGGACTTAGGAAGGAGAAAAGGGTCCATGGGTGGAAAACTTTATACTATTCTTTATTTCAGTATATACTGTTTTATATTGGGTTGTCTGGAAGGTCATGATGCATTTTTGCATAGAAATATACATCATAACTTTCTTGATGATCTAATAATACAAATTAAAGTTAAAAATACAGAAAATAAATAAAAGAAAGAATTCTCCATCAATGTATCTTTGCTTAATCAGTCATGCGGTCTTTTCTTATCTAAGTCTGTTCTCCAAAGTATGGGTAGTTACATAGCAGAATGTTTATGTCTAAGACTCATCTCCTCTGTTATTTTAAAACTGCAGACTTTGAGTATATACAAATGTTCCATTAGTTCATAGGAAAAGGATATACAATTAAGGTCACTGGTATTTTCACATATGTTAAAAAGGCACATTAAGACACTTAAAATAGCATGACTGTCTATTTAGAGTTCAGATGATTATATGTTGGAAAACATGTGGATGTTCCATTTCCTAACTAATGGACATTATCATCCAGATGGATCTGGCTATAGATAGAAATGTTCTTCTAAGTGGTAATCAGTGTCTTTTGATAAAACATGAAATTACTCCTTGGTTGAAATAGTTACCTCAATTCTGTGTAGTTTCAGTCTTATCCAAAGAAGATATCTGGTAAGAGAATAGAGTGAGAAATATTTTAAGAAAATTATGCTGCCCTTTTTTTTTTCTTTTTTTTTTTTTTTCTTTTTTGTCATTGAGCTGCTGTGGAATGTATAATCTAATGGCAATGACATTTGCAATATTGATTCTAAAGACAATTGTCCGGGGTACCTTAGGAAAGTTGTTCTGTGTAATGTACCAAACTTTATTTTCCATCTAGATTTTAAATGTTTCAAAGTAGAAACTCTATGTGTGTATTAAAACTAATGATGCCTTTATGATTTACTCTTTATGTTAATATACTTAGGTGGCATTTTCCCCTAGTTACTATGTGCCAGACAATTTGAATCCAAATTTTAAGAGACCTGAATTTTATATACTCTTGTACCCTATTTACTTTTTAAAATTAAACAGTTAAATAAAAACTTTATTCAGTTTGAGGCCAGCAGATTGCATAGTGGTTACTTCACTGGGCTCACAAGTGGCCTATTGATGTTTGAGTCCTGGACCTGGTTACTTGAAACTCATGCTGGGCACATGTGTGTGCATGCCCAAAATCCCAGGAGAAGAATGGAGGAGAAAGGATTGCAGTGTGGCCATCCCTCCTGGAGGTGATTTCTCACTTTCTTTCTCACTGTCTCTGTCTCTCTCCAGTGAGTGCCCATACCTATGACAAAAACCTCTTAAAACAAACAAACAAAACCCACACAACACCTTATTCAGTTCATTCTAAAAACATTGACAAAATAAATTTCAGATGAACCAAAAATAAGTGATATTTATAACAATGGCTTATAAATTCATGAAAAACCACAGTCTTGCAAAAGATTGTAAACATTTTACACACAAGTCAGACCAATCTTGGACCATATTTTATGAGGCAAACGACCTCAGATGTGGTCTGTGTAAGTGAAGGAACAGGAACTCTTGTTTCGTAAGCCTCTTAGTTACAATCCCTGTGGGCAGAACCTATCCTATTTTTACCTTCTCACATTTCCTTATATCACTCTTCTCCCCAGCTTGGATTATTATGATCATATTCTAACTGATTTTCCTGCTTTCACTCTTACTCTGGGACTATTCGAACATCTTACAGTAGCAATAATATTTTTAGTTATAAATTCGACCATGTCATATCCCATTGAAATCCCTCTGACAGCTCTTCATTTGCACTTCAGATGGAATGCAAACTCCGTATCTGCTTTCCCAATAAGACCCCTGCCTACGTCTTCAACACTGCACTGCACCATGCCCTGTCTTGCTTACAATGCCCAGCTCTATTTCTCTTCCTTCTATGACTCCAACATCCCACTCTTGTTTCCATTTGGGCCTTTATGTCAGCAGTTCTATTTTCCTGGAATATCTTTCCTTTAGACATCCCATAGTTATCTACTTCTTGTTCAGACCTCAACTCAAAGGGTGGCTCTTAAGGAGGTCTTTCACAGAAACACAGTCTCAGAATGGCCTGCCCTACCTATGACCACCACTGCAGACAGTCCCACCTTTCATCTGCTTTTGTCCTGTTTGTAACATGTATAACTGTTCTCCATTTACTTCCTTGTGTCTTTATCTGTCTTGATCTCACACCTGTCAGCTAGTACGAACAAGGTAAATATTTTAAAGGAAAGAATATAGTCATTGTGAGTATAAGCTGAACTAAATGCAGTCCTTCTCCCCTGAAGTTTAGAGTCTAATTTTAAACTCAAGTAGGTAAGCAGAGTAATATGTTCCATTACATGTTGTAAGAGAAAGTTTAAATAAAATTACAGAAATTCTGTCAAAGTTTAAGGAGGAGAAAAAAACTTGTTTTAATCCTAGATAAGGAGTCAAAATGTGCTAGGTGAATATTTTAAAACATCTTGGAGGCCAGCTGTGGTGGCACAGTAGTAACACAATGCTCTGCTATGCTGAGGTCACCTGGGATGGTCCTGGGTTCCTGTCCAGAGTTTTCCCAGTACACACCCTGTGTACACACATGCCCTCAATCTTGCTTGGCCAAGGCCGGAGTGGATTGCAGCATGAAGACCCTCTTGGGTCCAAGAGTATATTAAAAAAAATAACTTAAAAAAGGTCTTGGAAAGAGATGGAATAATATATTAATAATGATTTTATATATATATATATATGTACACATATATATGTGTGTGTGTGTGTGTATACATATATATATAAATACGTATGTGTTGTAATAAGTGCTGTAAAATGAAATGAAACAGTACGATGGGTCAGGTGTGCTATTTTACCTCTTGGTTTAAAAGGTATATTAGTTTCCTAAAGATGTTACAATGAATTAACAGAATTTGGGGCTTTCAGTATGAACATAGTGTCTTCTGTTTCTGTAGGCTACCAATCTGACATGAATCTCACTGGGCTAAATCAAGGTGTCAGCAGGGCTGACTTCCTTTCTAGGGATTCTAAAGGAGGCTCTGTTTGGTTGCTGCTTCCAGCTGCTAGAGGCTGTCTTCATTCTTCGATTCATGGTCCTCTTCCTCTGTCTTCAAAGTCAATAACAAGGACTAAATTCTTAGACTATGTCGCTATTACCTTCTTTTCTACCTCCTTCATCTACTTTAAAAGACCCTGCGATTACAGTGGGTTCACTCAGACAAGCCAACATAATCTTCCCCTCTTACACTCAGCTGGCTAACTACCTTACTTCCACCGGCAACCTTCATTTCCCTTTGCTATGTACTTACCCTATTTACATTTCAGGGAATTAAAGCATGGGCATCTTTGGGAGCAATAATTATACCTATCATATAAGACCTCTCTGATAATACAATATTTGAACAATGAACAAGAGGAAGTGTGTACATGAATCATGTTATTAGCAGAACATTCCAGGAGAGGGAGACAGGAAGTACAGGAGCAGAATGAATACAGCAGAGTGTATTCATTCTATCTAAGAAATAGCCAGGTCAATGCAGCAGCAGGAAAAAAGTAAAAGAGCATTACAGTTGTGTATGGAGAGCAGTAAGTGAACACAGGGAATATAGAACACATTAAGAATTTTGGGTACTACTACAATGAGATACAAAGTAAATATTCTGAGCAGAATACACAAATCAGAATACCTGATTTTGGCTTTAAATAGTATAATTAAGGTTATGACATACATCAATGCTAACATATGTCAACTGAAATATAATAAAATCTAAAAATAAGGGACCAGCAGTTAGCATAATGGCTATGTTGCTGGACTCCCATATAGTTGACCACACAAGTCCTGGACCTGGGGGCTTAAACACACGCCAGGCATGTGTGCATGTGTGCCAAAGATACTGAGAGAAGAACGGAGAAGAGATTGCGGGGTGACCATCCCCCCGAGGGTGATTTTTCGCTTTCTGTCTCTTGTCTCTCTCTGTCTTTCTGGCAAGCACATGTGCCCTATAGCAAAAACCTCTCCAAAAAAATTTTTCTTTTCAAGTTTGAGTATATAATCAAAAAAGCCTATTATAATAAAAAGATGTTGTGAACAGTAAATAGGAAAATGCACATTTATTTCAAATGCAATATGCTATATAAATATTATAGGAAATAACATGAGTCAAGAAAAAGTATATACACATTTCATATTTATATTTTACATATATTGTTTATATATTATATATACATATATATATATAATTCATATTATATATATAATGGCATTATATATATTATGTTTTATATATAATTTTATATAGATATATGTATAAAATACAAGCTCTGGAACTGAGGTCTGTCTAATTTTTAAAAGCCTCTTTCTTGTCCTATTGATTTGGACTTTTATTGGAAGCAAACCACCTTAAAAACCTATGGCTCTTTTTGTTTTGTGTAATCTCAGTAAGGTCTGATAAATCTGCCCTATGATCTTCCTCATTACATGTAACTAGGTATATTCTTGAATAAAAAACATTACTAAGAAACTTAAAAAAAAATATATCCAAAGCTTCATGTGCTCATTAGAGAGAGACAGAAAGTAAACATCCCTATTGGGGATGATCACGTTGCAATTCCTTTCCTATCTTTCCCTCCTTTTAGGACTTTGGCCATGCATGCCCGGTTTGTTTCTCAAGCCACTGGGTCCAGGACTTGAACTGCACAGTGAGCCATGTGGGATACTGCCACCTTAACCACCATGCCGTGGGCTGACCCAAGAAACTTTTGAAATACTGGAAGCATAAATATCAATTATACTTCAATTAGGGGGCCAGCATGTGGCGGGGTGGTTAAGGCGCTGGACACTCCCACCTGGCCGACCAGGGTTCGAGTCCCAGACCTGGTGGCTTGCTTTCTCACTTTCTCTCTCTCATGCTCTCGCTCTCTCTCTCCCTCTATGGGCAAATAAAAAAATATATAAATAAATAAAATTATTAAAAAAATATATCAATTGTACTTCAATTATACTTGATCTGTCACTTATATAACTAGTCTGTTACTTTCTTTATTAAATAAAGATGTAAACAGAAGCAATTTACCCCATGGAGAATATTATTTAGCTAGACAATCGAGGTTTAAAGAATTAAGCATACCACAGGACAAGTGAACATCCTACAGGCATGATCAGATATTCACACTTAGGGGTTCTTCAGGAAGTGCCTAAGTTGCCTAGTGGTACAGGCTATGGAGGCTTGAGGAACATGCTGGGCCTCTGGGAATGTGCATCTGCCCAAGGTTGTGAGAAGATGGAGAGATGAAGAGACTGTGGTATAACTACAAGCTATTGGGGGAGGTACTTTCTCTCTCTCTCCCTCCTCCCCACCCCCATCTCTTTCTGTGGTGAGCACACAGACCCTCTGTCAATAAAATAAGTAAGAAAGGCTTTTATAGATGGATCTGTTTCTGATTTCTTTTTCTCACTCTTGGAGTTTCATGTGGAGTGATCATTATCTTTCCTAACTGTTCCTCTCCCTGGCTTTACTGACTGTCATGTAAGTAGTTTCTTATCAGACATTGACTGCCTATATATTTACTATATCTTTTTGGTCAAATAATTCTGTTTGTATTCAATAAAGATTCTCAAAGTTGAAAGCATCAATACACAGGGTCTCTCAGTGTTCATATGTAACCCATCTGAGCTTCCTCTCTGAATGTTAGAAGTAAAATTCATAGGGCCAGGAGGTGGCCTGGTGGTTAAGGTGCCAGAATTTCCACATGGCTGGCATGGTTTGAGTCCCGGACCTGGAAGCTTGTTTTCTCACTCTCCCACTCTCTCTGTCTTTCTCTGGCAAAACTCATGTGAAAAATAATATTAACAATAATAATAAATAAATAATTCTTTAAAAAAAATAAGTAAAATTCATAATTTTTTCAGCCCTTTCCTTTTTTGTTTTCTTTTCAATGCCAGAGAGTGTGTATGTGTGCATAAGAATTAGAAAAGGGAAGGAAAAAAGGAAACACCCTCTAACTTTCCATGTAAAAGTCTAGTCACAGGGAATCTAACTGCAGTCAACTATGTGGGAGTCCAGTGATGTAACCATTACATCATTTGCTGGTCCCTTTTTCTTTAAATTTTAAACTACCACTGGTCTCGCTAGTAAACAAAATGACAATAAAGGTGGGACATTTTATTCCACAAAAGTAGTTGCTAATAAAATGTAATGAATATTTAATGATAATGAATGTACAAATAAATGTACCATCTTTTTCTATTTAGTAACATTATACACAGGTATGAATTTTTAAAATAATTCTCAAATTACATTTCATACATTCATTTTTTTTTTTTTTACTCTTGAAAGAAGGTGTATGCATGCATACAATGGAAGGGAAAAGAGAAATGAACACCCTATGCAGAGTCTGGTAATGCAATTCCTTCCCTCCATTCCTCCAGCCTGTTGGATTCAGGACACTCATATATTTTTGGTGTGTTTTGGGCAAAATGGGCCAGTGATTCAAACCATGGTCTCCATGTGGGATCTGGATTCTTTTGAACTACATATTACCACTGTGCAATGGAGTCAGCCAGCCCCATAGGCTCAAATTTTGACAGTATAAATTTGGCTGAGTATATTAAACACCATCTATAAGTTCATTTTAGTGAGTTAAAGATTTACCATAAGATTTGTGGAGGAATGTCAAAGGAAAATGGAGAACTTAAATGTGCAAAACAAAGGCCTATTAATTAAGTCAGATTAATTAATAAAATTAGATGCAACAATAAAAATGATATTTTGGAAAGACATGTATTTCCAAAGTATTGTCTTCATAAATTACTTATAGATGAAAAACCATTATCCTATATGCAATACACAAAAAGTACAATAATGTAAACAACAATAAAGATGGTAGATTCCTACCTACAAACATTTGATTTCTTGGTTTTATATTATTGTATTTGCATATTTATAATACACAATATATTAATTATATCATCAGGAAAAAATACTTAAATATGCTTACATTACAGAAACATCTTGGCATGGCTATCATCTGACCCAGAAACAAATGCAAAATATTTTCTATAAAGTAGGATACAGTTGTAGTATTGTAATCATGTTTCTGTGCATTAAGAAGATTATTGATAAATTATTTAACTATCCTGCTATATGGAATTTTTCTAACCATTTGTACTATATGAGTAACAATTTTTTCTTTTCAGGGTTTAAAGAACACAAACAAACCAACTTGCAAACTATATATGTTGTATCTTGAGGATAAATAAACTCTTTACTCAATAGATAATAGGAGATTGGAATATTTAACATGTTATAAATAATATAATATAATTTGGAATCTAAATAAATATACAATACCAATATCTGGATTCTTTACCTGATCTCTAGCTTTGGTAATCTATCAAGAAAGATAATACCAATGGAAGATATATCCTTATACTAATCTATTTCAGATCATCTCAACCTCACTCTTTTTCTGAGAGAACAGTTTTTAGGAATTTGTTCTCTTGATCATAATGAAAGCGTGATAATACCACCTCAGAGAGGCAAATGAACCAAATGAAACATGGTGGTGAACAGAATAGTAGACAAGTTTGCCATCAATGCTAGTGAAATCTGAAAAATGTTGTTTCTTATATGTAAAGACAATCACATATTTGACTAAATAGAGTTTTAAATTTCCATTTAAATAGATAATTAACATTTTAAAACAAAATATTAGCAAAACATATATTAGCATATTCTTCGTTATATTTTTTCACTCTGTCAGTCTAATTTCCCTTCTAATCAAGAACTTGCTTTTATGAAAAACATGAAATATTTTGCTCTTCTTTGTCTTTGTTAGGGTTACTCTTTGCTTCATTGATTACCTAGACTGCTTTTCATATTTTAAGTTGACTAGAATTCTGCTTTGTCTTTGAAATGGGGAAGTAATAAAGCCTTCTGCAGATGTCATGGCAATATGCAACAAACAGAAACACTTGGGGAGGAAGAGCACCATCAGATACCCGAATGATTACCATAGTGCACATGTACAACAGTGCACTCCAAATCAGATTAATAAAATGAGTAACAGGAGGAAATTAATTCTACAGTGCTTTGGGCTAGAGTTAAAAGAATAACAATTGCCAGCTGAAGTATCATTTTGTCTTTTTTTTCCCTTTCCCAGAATTCTGGCAGAGGTTATACAAAATGAAAACTGAGACTTTACTTCTCTCTGGTAGCAGCTCTGCCTCTTTCATCTGAAGCTACGAATGAAAGCTGGCTTATTCTTCCCATGAAGAAATGTAACACTGATACCAAGAAATACATTAAAAAAGAGTATAGACAAATACCACTCTATCAACTCAGAAAAGAACAATTTAATTATAAAGCAATAAGCAGAGTACAGATTTCCATTCGAAGAATGATGTCCTGTGAATCAATAAAAAGTCTAAATTGGAGCCAGCAGGTGGCATAGCAGTTATATCACTGGACTTTGACGTGGTCAACCACAGTTCAAATTTCAGATCTGGTGGCTTGAAACTCACTCTGGGTGCGTGTGCACACATGCCCAAGATCCAAGGAAGAGAGTGAAGAAGAAGAGATTGCAGTGTGGCCATCCCCCGGGGGGGTGACTTCTCATTTTTCCTCTCACTGTCTTTTTTTCTCTCTCTGACAAAAACACGTGCGCTAAGGCAAAAAAACTAATAAAAAGTCAAAATGATTCGTTTTAAGAACTATTAATAAAATTTAGTGTATGCTTTTGAAAAGAAAAACAATATAATTATTTTCAAAAACAAAAACATATGGAGAGAAGTCATTGTTACTATAAAAAGAAACTAAAAGTAAAATAAATTTTAAAAACTAGATTAAATAGAAAATTCCTTCCCATGGCCATTTAAGGTAAGAAAAAGAGAAAAGATCTAATAATGAGGACAAAATTATATAGAAAAATAGAAAAATATTAACAATGTGGATATCATTAAAAAAGCTGATATTCATAATTTATATCACATAAAACAAATGTTTCATGATAAACAAATTACTTTTAGAGGGCAAAAAATTAATGATTATTGAAATTTTACAAACATGTAGTACTGCGGGATAAGGAAGTCACTATCAAATTTTGTAGAAAAAGTTAACCAGTGCTTAGATAAAGCGACAAATTATCTTCAATAAATATACACAAAATTACTTACATAAAATTCAGCAAGATATTAGAAAAATCTTAACAGTCAAATCTAAGCACAATAACAATGATATACAAAATTTAATGATGTAGAAAAGTGTAAATATAATAAATATACAAAAGTTTTTTCTCTTCTTTCTCTTCTCTTCTCTTCTCTTCTCCTCTCCTCTCCTCTCCTCTCCTCTCCTCTCCTCTCCTCTCCTCTCCTCTCTTCTCTTCTCTTCTCTTCTCTTCTCTTCTCTTCTCTTCTCTTCTCTTCTCAGGGTCCCCAATCCCTGGGCTGTGGGCTGAACTGCATGGGTTGGGTGGCAGGCAAGTGAGATAAGCTTTGTCTGTGTTCACAGCTGTTGTGTACACAAGTCACTCCCCATGGCTGGCATTGTGGCCTGGGTTCCACCTTCTGTCTGATCAGTGGTGGTACTGTTCATGGAGCACCAACCCTATTGCTGTGTGATTGCTTTATTGTATATTGCAATGTGGTAGTGCTGGAAATGGGGTGTAAAGTATATTTGATAAGCTCTGATTCCAAGGACTAGTGGTTCCATCCCCATCTATGAAGGCTTCGTCTTTCATGAGCCTGGTCTCTGGTGTCAGAAAGGTTGTGGACGACTGTTCTACTACATACTATTTCTGGTGGGTCTAGTCAGGGCAATTAGGGGAGAAAAAAGAAAGTGAAAAAGAAAGAAAGTTATTAAAAGTATCCCTACTGGAGAGGAAAAGGAAAAGTAAATTACAGCATAGTCTGGATTGTAACTCATCTGAGAGTATAGTCTTTTTTGTTGTAGCTGTTAGTTTTTGTTGTTGTTGTTGTTGTTGTTGTTGTTTTGCCAGGAAGACAGGTGCCCGTAATATAGAGGTCTTTGTTTTATAACTATATCTATTTGAAAATGACATATTATTGTACATAGAGAAAGTCTTAAAGAATTCATAGACAAACTAGCAGTGGTAATAAATAAGTTCAAGAAAAAGACAAGATGCAATATTGATATAAAAAGATCAACTGATGTTTTTACACATTAACAATTAATATTTAGAAAATAAATATAAGAAAATACTTCTGGGGACCAGCAGGTGACATGGTGGTTAAGGCACTAGACACTCCCACATGGCTGACCATGAGTCCTGGACCTGGCGGCTTGCTTTCTCTCTCCCCAACCCCACTTTCTGTCTCTCTCTGCAGTCAAATTAAAATAAATGAATGAATAAACAAAATTAAATAAATAATTCTATTTTAAAAAAAGAAAAGAATTCCACTTAAATAGTATAAAATGAATATAAACTTAACAAATGTGAGATTATAAATTGAAAAGTATAATAATAACTGAAAGTACAGATAAATTAATAAGAAGACAACACATATTTTTACTGGAAGAATTTACATTGCTAATATCACAACATTACTAAAGTTTGTCTATAGATTTAATGCAATCTTTATCAAAATATCAGCTGGATTTTTTTGTTCTTATTTAGGAATTAACAAGTTAATTCTGAAATTTATTAAAAAAAAATAAAGAAGCCATAATAGGACCAAAAATCCTGAAAAAGAAGAACAAAGTTTGAAGAATCACTCTTCCATATTTCAAAACTTACTAAAAAGCTTCAATAATTAAGATAATGTATCCAAATATGATATGAAAGACATAGTACAGAATTAAACCCATATGTTTGCATGTCATTGAATTTGTCAAGGAAACAGAGTTAACTCAATCAAGACAGATGTATATAGTCATTGTTTCTGCAAAATATCTGTTTGGAAATGAACGACCTTTAATCCCTACTTCTAATTATTTACAAAAATAATTTCAAAATAGGTTAAACACCTGAATGAAAAAGCAAAAACTATAAAATGCTCACAAGAAAATATAGATAAATATTCATGATTTAGGATTAAGCAATAGTTTCTCAGTTGTGACACCTAACAAGTAACATGCAAAAAAGATATATTGCACTTTATCCAAATTAATAAAAATATTGTGCTACCAAGGACACTTTTAAAGTTAAGACAGCTCAAAAAATGGGAGAAAATATTTGTCTAGCATATCTCTGATTAAAACTTATTCCAGAATATATGAAGAGCTTCTATAGCATAGCAATAATAAGACCATAAATTTTTTAAAAACATAGCAGTAAGATTTGAAAGGATATTTTTCCAGAGAAAATTATATTTTTCCAATAAGAACATAAAAAGATATTCAACATCATTAATCATTGAGGATATATAAATCAAAAAGAAATGAGGCATCACTGAATACCCACAAGGAGGGCTGTAATCAAAAAGAAAAACAGTGTTAAATGTTGGCCAGGATGTGGAGAAACATCAACCTACATATATGAATATGGGATTAGAAAGTAGTGCCATGCTTTGGAAACAGTTTGACAGTTTCCCTAAAAGTAAAATACAGAGCTACAATATAAGCTCTCTTACATAACCAAAGAACCAAAAAGAAAACACACTTATACAAGAATTTGTGCATGTACGATTCTATTATCATTATTTACAATAGTCAAAATGTGGAAAAAATCCTTGGACCAGCAGGTGGTGCAGTAGTTAAGGTGTAGTACTTCCACATGGTTGACTGAGGTTCTAGTCCCAGACCTGGTGGCTTGAAACTCACTCTGGGAGCATGTGTGTACATACCCAAAATCCCAAGAGGATAATGAAGGAGAAAGGATTGTGACATGGCCAACTCCCTCGGCGGGGAGGGGTGATTTTTTACTTTCCTTTTCACTGTCCCTCTCTCTCTCTTTCTGTGGTGAGCACACGTGCCTTACAGCAAAACCTTAAAATAAAAATGTGGAAGCAATCCAAACATACATCAACTGATGAAAAGATAACAAAGTAAAGGTTGTATCTCTTCAGTGGAATACTATTCAACCACAAAGATGATTGGGATGGCTGGTCGTCTGGACTTCCACATAGCCAATGGGGATTCAAATTCCAGACCGACCTGGTGGCTTTGCTTGCTTTCTCACTTTCCCCTTCCTCTCTCTCTCTCTCTTTCTCTTTTCAAATTAAAATAAATGAATAAATAAGTAAAGTTAAATTAATAATTACTTAAAAAATGAAGTTGTGATACATGCTACAGTATGAATGAACTTGGAAAACATAATAAATGAAAGATGCAACACAAAAGGCAACATTTATTTAAAATATCTAGAAAAGGGAAACCTATAAAGACCAAAAATAGATTTTTTTGCCAGGGCCCGAGGGTGAAGGGTAATAGGACTTATATTAACTGACATTTTGAGGTGGTGAAAATATGTTGGAATTAAATACTAGTGATGGTTGACCCTTTTTGTGAATATTCTAAACACCACTGATTATGTAATTTTGAAATTTTATAGTATGTGAATATTTCAGATAAAAATTAAATAGGAAAAAAGTTCAGTGGGGAAAGATTAGGTCAAATTTCAAAAAAAGAATTTAGATTTCAGTAGGAATTCAAATACTTGGTAAATGTACAATCTCAAAACTGTACAACTTATAAAATTAATAATTAAAAATCTTGAACAAATGTAATTTTTGATATAGTGAGGAGATTTCTCAATTGTTGAGGGGACTGCATCTTATTCAGTCTTCATTCTGAAAAACAATTTTTTTTGGAGAGGTTTTTGCTATAGAGCGTGTGTGTTCGCCAGAAAGAGAAAGAGAGACAGAGAGACAGAACGTGGGAAATCACCCCCCTGCCCCCACTCCAGGAGGAATGGCAACAACACAATCCCTTTTCATCCATTCTCCTCTCGGGATCTTGGTCATGCACACACACACGCACCCAGCATGAGTTCAAGCCACCGAGTCCAGGGCTCAAACCATGGTTGACTACATGGGAGACCAGCAACATAGCCATTATGCAAACTACTGGTCCCCACGTATAGAAATTTTATAATATGTTTAATAACCGAACATAACATGTGCCTAGCTTTTGACACAATCATCTTAATTTTATAATTAAATAATATTTATAATTATATCATTATATAAGAAAGCTGAATAGACTTTTTAAAAGAATTATTTTATTTACTTTATTTATTTATTTATTTATCTTAATTACACCAGAGAAGGACAGATGAAGAGATAAGGAGACAGAAAGTGAGAAAGCAAGCTGCCAGGTCCAGGACTCGAACTGCAGTCGACAATGTAGGAGTCCAGCGCCCTGAACCACCACGCCACCTACTGGCCCTTGAAGAGACATTCTTATGTTTTGAATGATTACTCATCAAAAATGTATTGGTTATATAAATATTGGGCAGATATGCAGCAATTGTGTAAAAATGTGAATCTGGGTTTACAAGTACTTGTTAATATTTGGAGTAGAAAACATTATAAAGCAGTATGAACAGTTTGATTCGACTTATATAAGAGATTGAGAAAGAAAGAAAGGAGAAAAAGTGAGAGAGAGATAAAGGGAGAGTAGAGAGAGAGAAAATAGAGGTTTAGAAACAGAAATGAAGAAAACTTTTCCTGGAAGAAAATCATCCAAACATTATCAGATAAAAATATTTTACTCCTTACTTGTCTATATTGCTTTATTTTTACATATTCATTTGCAAAAATAATAAAGTTATTATTTAAAAGGAGTGTTAGTCTAGGTTACTGTGTTCAAATGGGTGCTAAACACTTGCAGAACACTACTACCTGCTGTTGGAAAATTTATTTAAAAAATTTTGATATTTTCAAAATGTTCTAGGAATCAGTATGTCCTAATGAAAACTATATATGGCATTATGCATTTAATTTGTTTTACTCTCTGGTCTAATGGTTAAATTACTTAAGTTATTTCTACTTATTTAATATGGTTTCTACTTTATTGATGCTTTCTAATTTCGATTCTAAGAATACCACGTAGCATTACTACATAATGGCATTTTCTGAGGGCATATGTATGAACAAATGAATAATGAATCAAGACATCAAACATGTAGTTCATAATGAATGTGAGAAATATTTTTCATTATCAAAAAAATTGCCATTTTTAGATTTGATCTTTTAATATAAAATAAAGGACAAATTGATCAATACACTTTTTAAGCCTATCAGGCAAACCATTTTTAATTTAAAGAAGCCTAATATACATCTTTAAATCTATCTTATAAACTGCAAATGGATATGTTACCAGCCACTGTCTATTGAGATCTAAACCTTAGATGCTATCAACCATGTCTACTTAGATTTTCTACCACAGGTGGATTTTGTTTATGGGCCTCATGACAAGCTCATTACGTATTTACAGAAAATAAAGTGCGTCTTTCTATGCTTATTCAGTTTATGTCAAATAATAAGAATTGTGACCTTGACTGAATTTGTAAATTTGTATTAGGCAGAAGTACTGTGACACCTTTCTCGTTACATGAAAGAATGACTAGAAGTTTTAAAAATATAAAGGGATTCTTTTTATCAATCAGGTTGATGTTCTAAATTAAGCAATTATACATCATTAAATTATTATTTATGAGACCCAATTAATAATTCATCTCCAACACATCAACACATTTACTTAAAGTTCTTTGGAATCAATGTATTTATTCAGTGAAGAGTGGCATAATTTAATGTATTAAGCATTCACAATAAGGGTAACATCACTCTTTTGATTAGAATAAAGTGTTACATGCAAATAAAGTGCAATCATTCTGGAACAAGGAACTTCTCCTCTGTGTAGAGTCATAAGATCTGGGAATATTTTATCTAGATATTCATGCATATCTTTGTTCCAGATAAAGTACATCTACCTGTCCTAAACAAAAGCTGGCAGATTAAGAATGGAATACATGTAAATAATAAATATTAAAAAACAATGGAATATAATCCCCTGAACTCCAGTAACATTTTAAGC
>NW_006207105.1:58679-59140 GCF_000334495.1 Tupaia belangeri chinensis
TCTTGTGGTTAGCTATTAAAACAGAACTTTAGAAGCTTTATTTTATTGTAAGTTTTCTCAGAAAGTTTTGACTGTCAGCTGCCATTTTGCTAGGTCAAGCAGCTGTTTGCCAAAGCATTGCATGTTGTAGATTTTGGAACAGAGGTTTACCAAATTGGTATATTTAAATGTAATTAAATTGATTTTTCTGTTGTCTGAAAGATATATCAACAAATTAAAGATACACAGATGAAAATATGCCCTCAATCAGTTAGAGATTTTAGTGATCTCTTCTAGTTTGGTCTTTATTAACTGGACAACATAAAATTATTGCGTTTTTTGTTTGTTTTTGCTATAGGGTGCATGCGTACTCCAAAGAGAGACAGAGATAAAGGGAGAGAAAGTCACCCCAGGAGTGCTGATGAAGTGGCAATCCCTTCTCTATTCTCCTCTTGAGATTTTGGGCGTGCATGCACATGCAC
>NW_006207105.1:59308-90096 GCF_000334495.1 Tupaia belangeri chinensis
CCCGGCGTGAGTTTTAAGCCACCGGGTCCGGGACACGAACCGCGGTCAACTACGTGGGAGTCCAGCGACATAGCCATTACGCTAACTGCTGGTTCCCCACACTGTGACTTTTCAGACTGCTGTGTCTGGGATGCAAACTGGTCAAGCTGCCATATAGGATCCGGCCTCCCTAATTACTACGCCAATGACTGGCACTATCATTTATTTTGTGTAGCAAATGACATAGAAATTAATATGGGAAATGAGGCTTTTTTCTGAAGAATGAAAACTGCTTAGGGGAATTAAAAGCAGTCATATCTTGTGCAAGATTGAATGGAAAATTTGTGCTGGGACCTTGGACCAGCTCTATCTAGAAGAGTTAGTGGCTTTATAAAGGAAAAGCTTGTTAAGTTCTGAAGGTAAAGGCATATAAAGCAATAATTAACAAATGGTAATTAAGAACAAGGGTAAAGGAAGGATTTATGGAGCAGACAGGGACATTGAACTCAGTTCCAAGAAAGACCTCAGCAGGTGTCAATTCATGCATCAGTCATGCAGGGTCTTAGTTTAAGGCTTTTCTGTGTGAGGATTAGGAAACAAAAGGTAGAGGTGATGCCCAGTTAATAGAATTATAAAATGTTATCCTTAAATGGGAAGCCATGGAGAGAGTGCCCAAAATACTCCAGGCTAAATCTTTCCAATTAGAACTGTTTTTATGCATACTTATTACTTGGACTCAGTAGATACTTTGGGAAATGCATTACTGCATAGTTATTGCCATACTTATAACATTAACACTTTTAAAATATGTTCATACCTTTCTGAAACAAATAGCATAAGAGAAAGTGTTTTTAATTGATGGAAAGGCAAAATTAGAAAGGCAGGGAAAGTAGGCGATGCTATAACCAAAAAGAAAGACTAATTTAAAAATATGGATTTCTTAGAGACTCACTTTAGGAATGTACACAATTTAATGTAATAGCATGATGGTAAAATTGGTTACATGATGCGAAGGTAACTCTGATGCACTGATGAGGGGCAAGGGTGGAACTTTTTCTTTTAGTACATATCTCATTCTCCATCACAGAAAGGTACAAATACGCATATTCAAGGAGAGAACGTTTGCTTTTCTTTCAAGTCCACTCATGCTTCTTTTATCTGAGAAGTAATTTACTTGAAGAATCTGGATTTCTCATATTCTCAATTTGGATTTTCTGTTTGCAGATCAAAGAGGCAATCTCTAGTTTCACAAGGGTTTCTTGGTTTTATCACCTTGATGGACTTTACATTTATTAAATGCTAATCCTCACAAGCTTACAAATAGCTGGACACATAATTACCCTTATTACATTTCATTCGCAGCCTGCATAGTTTGTGCTTGATTTAGAAAAGTGCTCTGGACACAGAGATCAGCTGCTTTTCAACAAGACTTTTGATTCTTTTAATCAAAGTATGGATGAAAGGGATTGTGCTAAGCTGACTTCATTTCCTAACCCTACCCATATCATATTATCTTATATTAAGCAAAAGACATGGATCCTAATTTGAACTTTAAAACTATACTTTTTGCCCCCAGTACCAACCTCAAGGTGCACATGTGATCTAAGAAAGAAAGAAGAGGGAGGCAGGTGACTTTGGTTGATATATTGGATTAAGGTAGTGATTGAATGAGTAAATATCTGGGAATGTGTGGATGTACCTTTTCTGATATACCAGGCAAGTCTCTTTTATATTTGGGTTGTATTTTTCTATGATACCTGATACTTGGAAATCATAGGCCCAGGGAAATTCATTAAGGTTTCTTCCCAATTGCATGTTATTTGCTAAATTATAACACTATGACTTTTCTGATGGGTTTGTGCCTTTCTGACTCAAATGTGTCTAAAATGCAATATATATATATATATACTATATATATATATATATTCAGATTATTGAAATTTCACATGTATATACTAAATTACAGTTTTTCTGTGAATGAGAACACCTTCCATACTGCCATAACCTTTTAGGTCTGCAGTGAAAATGCTCAGTTATAAAGTATTTGAAATTCTGTGTGTCCTGAAAAAGAAATAGACATATCCACAGTAGAATGCTTTTTGACAGCTCACTTGGTACAAGTGCCAAAAATAATGAAGAATGTGTGAGCTGTTAGCTTAGAAGGATTGGTAGAGGAGAGTCTCAGAAAGAAAAGAGGACATAGAAAGTAACAGAGTATTGTAATCAATGAGAGGATAAAGGGGAAAGGGATAACTATGTGCATAGACAATATTGATCATTTTACTCTCTTATGTATTGAATTGCACTTACTATATTGTGGCATCTTCCCAGTCTACATAATATGATTTTTTTTACACCAGTGCAGTTTTTTTTTTTCCCCCAACAATTTGGGAAAGAAAAGAAATGGAAGGAAAGAGAAGAAAAAAGGAGGATGGAGAAGAGAATGGGAAGAAGAGGTACTTATGTTTGATAATTAAATTAGCATATTTTTAAAAAGGCATCTGAGAAATATACCCATGATTTTTAGTTACTATTTAATAATTATTAATGAAAAAAATATATATGTACACATATTTGCCTGAAGAAAGATGTCCCCTCCTTTCTGACCCTCAGTTTTACAGCCTAATTTCCACAAGCATTTGAAAGTTTATAGAATATTGCTTACATAAGTAAAAGTTTGGAAAGCATATTTCCACTTGTATGTATGTGTATCTAAATTATTATCAAAATGACCTATAATTACTGGAAGAGTAGAACTTAATATAAAAGGTTATATGTACAACCAAATGAATGTTCTCTTCTTTCCTCTGTCTTATTCCTTTCTGTTACATAATTTTCACCCCTCAGACCTTAGTTAGACTTATTGTATGTTAAAATTAGAATATTTTTAGTATAGTAAGAAGAAACAAATATATATGAGAATAAATTAGCAATCACATATAACCTCAACTACACCTCTTATCACCCTAGCTATTAATAGTTTGAAAATGCATTGGTACATTTACAGCTATTTCATTGCTATAGATTTTGCCCTATAGATATATCATTATTTATATAATGCTTTGATATTTTTACATTTAGGGTTTTAATGCTTTACTAGTGCCAGTTATTTAGTATCTTCAGTTTTGCCTATTTACATAGGTAGATTTCTCATAGAATAATCAGTAGGTCATTTTTTTTGTCTTTCTAAAAAAATAAAGTTTAATTTGTATACAATAAAGTAAGCAGATCAACCTATATACTTTAAGAAATTTCTGTTAGGGACCAGCAGTTAGCATAATGGCTATGTCACTGAACTTCCATGTAGTAGAAAGCGGTTCAAGTCCCCGACCCAGTGGCTTAAACTCACGCTGTGTGTGTGTGTGTGTGTGTGTGTGTGTGTGTGTGTGCGCGTGCCCAAGATCTGAAGAGGAGAATGGAGGAGAAGGGATTGCCGTGTGACCATCCCCCCTGGGGGGTGATTTTTCGTTTTCTGTCTCTCTTTCTCTCCCTGTCTTTCTGGCGAGTGCATACGCCCTATAACAAAAACCTCTAAAAAAAAATTTCTATTGATATTCATCTCCCAGATCAAGATATATAATACTTTCAACTCTTGAAAAACTCTTTGTACTTCCATTTGATTAATAACTCTTCAAAAGGTAACTATTCTAAGTACTAAACTATATATTAGCTTCTCCTGATTTGAACTTTATATTAAAAAAAAAAAAACATTATGTGACTAATTTTTCTTAACTGACTCCTTTCAGTCAGCATTTGGTTTTTGGAACTCAGCCATATTGTCTCATATACCAGTTTCTCATCTTTTTTTTTTTTTTTTTTTTTTTTTTTTTGAGAAGTTTTTCTTACAAGCTCTCTTGCCAGAAAGACATAGACAGAGAGACAGAAAGCAAGAAATCACCCCCTAGGAGGGATGGCCACGCTGCAATATCCCTTCTCCTCCATTCTCCTCTCAGAATCTTGGGCACTCATGCACACGTGCCGAGCGGGAGTTTAAGCTACTGGGTCTGGGACTCGAACCATGGTCTACTACAGGGAGTTCAGTGACATAGCCATTACGCCAACTGCTGGTCCCTCCAGTTTCTCATCTTTTATGACTGTGAACAAATATAAGTTTATTTGTGTACTATTGAAAGACATTTGCATTGTTTCTAGTTTGGAGCTATTGGGAAAAAAGCAGCCATAAATATTATTTTATAGGCATTTTGGGGAACAAGCATTCTTTATGCTGCCAAATGCCCAAAAGTGTAGTTGCTATTTTATAGAATAAGCATATATTTAGTTTTATTTAGGATGTATTGGCCAATACATCCTAAATAAAAAGGATTTGTACCAAAGGTTTACTACACTTTCAGCCATGTAGGAGATTCCAAATTGCTTGACATCCTAACTACCACTCTTCATTGTTCATATGCCATACTTGTGAGTACATATTGGTGTGGGATACTGGTGTTTTATTATTCACTGAATTTGCTATATCCTAATGATAAATCATGGTGGGTATCATTTATAAGTGTATTAGCCATTTGGATATCTTCCTTTTGAGTTGCCTAATGAAGATTTTCACCCACTTTTTAAAAAGTTTATTTATTTATTATGTCTGAGAAAGAGTGAAAATGGGAAAGAGGCACACCCAATAACATCTCCTTCCACTATCCTCCTCTGTGTTTAGTTGGCCTAAATCATAAGCATGCATGCATACCCAGTGTGCTTAGGCATTAACTGTATTGCCACTATGTCACCACCTAGCCTCTCAACCAATGTGTGACTCTCTATATACATACATATATAGAGAGCCACCCAGTTTTAAAAAGTAGTTATTTTGGGGACTAGCAGATAGAGTCATAGTTATGTCGTGGACTCCCACATAGTTGACTATAGTTCAAACTCACCAGGTGTATGTGCATGCCCCAAATCCTGAGAGTAGAATGGAGGAGAAGGGATTATGGTGTAGTCATCCTTCCTGGAGGGTGATTTCTCACTTTCTATTTCTGTCTCTCCAGCGAGTGTGTGCACCCTATAGCAAAAATTTCTTTTACTAAAAAAAAGTCATTATTTTGTCTTTTCCCTTTTTTTCCTCAATTCTCTTTTAGGAATCCTTGATACATTATGAATATGAGTAATTGTTCAGATACAGGGATAACAATACCCTCTACCAGTCCATGCATTGTATTGATTGATAACCTTCTTATCTTGTACTTGCTAATCCTGAAAAACTATGAAATAGTCAGTCTGACCTTTGGAGTTTCTAGTTTTGCTCCTTGTCCAGGGACCTTATATTTTCTAATTTGGTAAATATCTGGAAGAGAAGACCGACCTCACTCTACGAGTGAGATTTTCCAAAACTCTGTGAGACTCTATGATTTATTGGTCTACCTTTTATACCTTATCATTTTATTAAATTCTTTTTGTAAAATTCAGACAGTTTTGAACCAACTTGGGTTGTTCTACTCAGCACATAGTTGTAGTTTGTAAGTAACTCAGTTTTTGTCTTTTTCTAAAAAATATGCCTGTTATTTATTTCCAAGGTATAGTATTAATTAACTTCTTATTTTATTTTACATGAAATAAAATTTCAAATTTTAACTTTTTTTTTATTCTGGACTTGGTTTTTAAAATTTAAGGACAGAACAATGGTTCAGACAGTAGAACAAGATGTACCTGTAAAGCAGTGCTAATAGGATGAAAACATTTATTAAATGTTGCCAACCACCAAGTTTGACTCAAAATAATCTAAATATATTATTTAATATTCATAACATTCTAGTAAGGTAGTTTTGTTTACTTTGAATTTATTTGTAAAGGATATATTGAGAAAAAATAGTATTCATAGAGTGTAATTTTATAAATTTTAAAATTGTAATTATTTCTTTATAATCTACACCGTAGGTTTAATTCTCCACCTTCTGAAATAAAATTTAGGACATATCCCAGAGCTTTTCTTGTTAAATTTGGTAATGTTTCTCAAGGTCACTTCTAGTAACCAAAATCCTTTTAGAAACTGTTTGCTATTCCCACATAACAGTTAAAACTTCATCTGACACAAAGCTTCAGGTATTCCTTTCCTAGGGCTGTTGTAACAAAGCACCACAAACAGGGTGAATTTTTTGTCTCACAGTTCTAGAGGCTGAAAATTCCAGGTCTAGGTGTTCGTGATTGGAGTTTCTTCTGGAGATTCTGAGGAAGATTCTGTTCCTCGTCTGTGCCCTGGCTCTTGGTTGGCCATTTTGCCGTTATTTGGCTTGTAAAAGCAGCACCCTGATGGTTCCTTTCAGCTTTGCATGGCATTTTCCCTGTGTGTGTGTTTGTCCATGTGCAAATTTTCCCTTTTCCAATAACATGGTCATATTGAATTAGGTACTCACCCTATCCAGTATGATTTCCTCTTAACCAATTACTTCTAACAGCACTATTTCCATATATGACTACATGGAGGTACCAGCAGACGGCTTAATGGTTACGTCACTGGACTCCCATGTAGTCGGCCGCAGTTTGAATCCCAGACTCTGTGGCTTAAAACTCAAACCAGCCGTGTAGGCATGTGTGTGTCTCCAAAATCCTGAGAGGAGAATGGAGGAGAAGGGATTTTGGCATGGTCATCACCCCTGGAGGGTGATTTTTTGCTTTCTGTCTCACCATTCCTCTTTCTGGCAAGCACATACAACCTACAGCAAAAATCTTGCAAAAAGAAAAAACAAGAAAATTCCAAAACAGAAATTTTGCAAAGGACATAGTTCAACCCCTAACACTTTCCTATCCAACTGTTGACACTCCCCCAGCTGTGCCCTGCTGCAGGCTAGACTTCTGTGGTGGAGAAATGCGTCTGACTTGATCTCTCTACACCCATTTTTCATTTTTATTTCCCTTCTCTCCCACTCACTAACTGCATATCCAGGATTAAAGTGGCATAGAGCCAGGAGAGCTAAGGTAAGAATGCCTCTTCACTACTCTTGTCCACAGTTGGTAGTTTCATTCTTGGATTTGATAAGTGCCTAAAAATGATTTATTCTATAATAGAATTTTTTTTTTTGAGAGGTTTTTGCTATAGATCTCATGCACTCGCCAGAAAAACACAGAGAAACAAAGAGGCAGAAAGCAAGAAATCAACCCCCAGGGGGATGGCCTTGCTGCAATCCCTTCTCCATTCTCCTCTTGGGATCTTGGGCACGCACACACACTCTCCCGGGTGAGTTGGAAATCGAACCACGGTTCACTATGTGGGAGTCCAACGACATAGCCATTATGCCAACTGCTGGTCCCTATAACAGAATGTTTTTAAGGAACTCTTGGAGATCTACCTCACCCTTCTTCCTTTCATTATGATCAACCTTAGCCAATAGCAGTTTATGCTCAGGGTGCTGTGGTAGGAGGGGTGAGTTGGGCTCATGCCATAAGGAGTATATTTTCTACAAAGAAAATAAAATCAACATCAAAGCCAATTAAACCCTGTCTGTTTTTCACCATCATCACCGTTACTACTGTGTATCAGCAATTCCAAACAGTCTTTGATAAAATTTTTCCTTCTATTCTCTTGATCTAATAACTGCTATGGTTATTATTGAATTTTAATAATTTATGTGAAAGTGTCAAATTAGCATAGTTTTATTATTCATGCTTTAAGAAACACTGTAGTTTATATGGAAGTTTAATTTGAAGTGCTTCCAATTATATAGTCAATCCAGGCACATAAACTCAGATACATGCATTCATTTTGAGAAAAAGTTCGTAACATTCAGAAATTACTTAAACTCTTCTTGTGTACAGTTTCTGTCCCTTACCCCTGTAGCATTAGGTTTGTACAGTAAAATGAAAATTAAAATAACTGTACTGATTGCAAACATGAGTTTTACAATTTGATATTCTGTACATTAACTTGGAATTTTTATTATTATCATTTTTTTACTTAATTGACATATTTATGGGGTACAGTGTGATTTTTTTCGATACATGAATACAATGTGTAATGATCAAATCAGGGTAATTAGCATATTTATCACCTGAAACATTTATCTTGGCTTTGTGTGATTTGAAAGCTGCTAGAATTGCAAAATATTGCAATTTCTGTTTTTTGTTGTTGAATTCTAATTTTAGGATCTGCCAGATTTATCCTTATCTTTCAGACTTTCTTATTTGCATATCCGTTACCTCATGTGGAAGACAATATTTGAAAATGTAATTAATAAAAAGTGTCTTGAATTAATTATGAATGAAGACAAATAGACAAATCTGAATCTATGCCCTGTTTAATATACTAAGGACACATTTTCATAAAATCATTGACAAATTTTCAGAAGTTAAAGTTCAAAAAGTTAAATGTACTTTATTATTATATCAGATAAATAAATAAATCTTTTCAAAAATACATTCATGTATTTAAAATTAATTAATTCATTACATTTTTTTCCTTCTGACAGTATAATGTTTTATATTATGCTTTAATTATTTCACTCACACACAATTTAATATTTTAATTATTATAAGCACACAAATAGACACAATTCATAATACATATTTTCATAGGATAGTATTCACTTTTAGTCACTATAATTTGTATTATTTTATGATTTTTTCCACAGAAAATTGGAGTTTCAAATATGGCCAGTTCTAAGTATCAAATATATTAGGTATATCACTGACTTTTACTTTACAGAAAACAGTTCATGGATCTGTTTAGTTTATTTAAGACTTCTTGCACAGCTTTTAGATACCTCAGTATTTTAGAGTTTTGTTGCGTTGTTTTTGTTCTAGGAGGTGGAGAGGATAAACTATCACCCGAGGTGATCTTGTTTGGCAGGATATATTAATATCAGGGCAATTTAATCTTAATTTCTGTCTCTCATTCTCTTTCTCTCTCCATAATTGCTATGAAACTACAGAAAGATTCCTGCATATTTTATTCCACTTATTTTGTTATGAGTACGTTTTTACTTGTTTGTTTGCTGGACTGTATATAGTAAATTGTCAACATTTTTAAGTTGTCAGGCTATACCATTCCCATAGTGTACATCCATATATTCTCTGTAATCATTTTCTCCCAACCCCTTCACACCCACTCCTTACGCAGCCTCTGCTATCATTGTATCCATTTCTATGCCATTAAGTCCTTCAATTTCTTCTGTATAGTGCCAGTACATAGTATAGTTTAAGCAGGGACATATAGTATTTTTCTTTCATAACCTGACTTGTTTCACTTAACATTATATCATCTCAGTTTATCCGCTTTGTATCAAATGACAAGACATTGTTCTTTATAGCTGAGTAGTATTCCATTGTGTATATGTATGACATTCTCTTAATCCATTCATTGGCCGGTGAGCACTTAGTTTGATCCCATGTCTTAGCTGTTGTGAATAATATTGCAATAAACATGAATGTGCAACTGTCTCTCTGAATAATTTCCTGTCCTTTGAATTATACTAGATAGATAACACAATTCCCTTTAATTGCTGTTATTCAGGAATACTATAATACCTTTCACACCATGCTGTGAGTAGATGGTCTACTGATTTAAGTTTGCCATTTTCTTTATTGAGCAGACTAAGGGTACTATATACTAGCTACTCAACTTCATAGTCCTTACAATTATCATTGCCACAAATTATCTCTGAAATGCTAGAGAGAATGCATAAGCCAGTTCATGCCCTTCTAACTTGTTCTCTTTCCAATTTACTCTGTATAATAGTCTGTTGTCATGGCACAGCATCCTAGGAGCGATCCACCGTCCTACTTATCCCCATCAGATCTTTGCTGCTACTTCTTGGAAAATTATCACAATTCCGGAATCTCATCTGAAATCCATTTCCTGAGGACTCTTCTGATATCAACCTTCTTAATGTGTTTTCCAGAAGATGATATTGTTTGCTGTGAATAAGCATATTTTGTTTTTTAAAATGTATTGTTTTAATTACTTTTGATTAATAAGTAATTGTATACATATATGGAATATAATGGGATGTTTTTATACTTCATGACATTATTAAATAAAGGTAATTAATATACCCTTCACATTGTTTACCTATCATTTTTTATGATAACATACTTGAAATTCACCATTTCTGTTACTTTGAAATATAAAATATGTTACTAGTGATTATAGTCACCTTGAAATATAAATCAAAATCAATTTACATATGATTGATTTTTGGGTTTGGTGTGATTTTGTTCCAACTTCACTGATTTTGATGTTGTTCTTGGTGGGATTTTGTTTGTTTGCTTCTTTTAGTTTGCATTTTTCTTCCTTCCTCTTTATAATTTCTATTTTTAAATGGATAGTTAATTGTCTCTGCAAGAGTTATTGAAAATTCTATCTTTTCCCCATACCACACTGATCATATACTAAGTGCCCAACTAAGTCATATATTAATGCCTATATAGAGAGCATTATTTTCATAAAAATTATAAAGCAAAAATTATAGATTTTTTAAAAGAGAACCTAAAATTCTTTTGTCTGTTAAATATTTCTCCCCTTTACCCTTCCCAATCACCCTCTACCATCCACTTTCCTCACTATTATCTCTGGTATTTATAATTATCCTGTCTATCACCATATCTTTGAATATTTCCATTTCTGCCATAGATCCCAGACATTTGGTACATACTGAGTGGGAAAATGTACTGTGTCTTTCAACAGTGTATAAGGGTTCCCTTGTCACTGCAGCCTCATCAGGAATTGTAATTCTCTATTTTTTGATAATAATCATTCTATCTGGGATTAAATGGTATCTCATTGTGGTTTTAATTTGCTTATGACTAAGAGACTTTATATTCTTTTAGGAATTCTATTATCTACCTATTTCAGGCTTATATGATGAGGATTGGTTCTGTTGAATATTAATTTAGTACTTGAAATATATATATATATATTCTAGTATTTTATTTTTATCATATCTTGACTTTTATGTATATAATGATGTTCTCCTTGAAGAATGAGACTTTTATTTCCACCTTTCTGATCCTTATTCTGTTTAGGGATTTGTCTTAAGTTACGATGCCTCTAACTTTCAGTACTGATATTGAATAGAAATTGTGATGGTAACCATGATTTCCTTGTTTCTGCTCTCAAAGGAAAAATTTTATGTTTTATGTTTTTTTCACAGTTAATTACAATATTTGCTATTTATTTTTACCCTTTTAATCTGAGCTAAAATATCTATTTATTGCTTCTATAAGAGTTTGCTTCTGTTTAGTTAATGAATAGATATTTCACATTTCAAAAATGTTTCCTGCATCTATTTAGATGCTTGTATACAGGGCCAGCAGATGGTGTGATGGTCAAATGCTGAACTCCCAAATGGCCAACTGCTGTTTGAGTCCCAAAACTGACAACTTGGTTTCTCACTTTCCCTCTCTCTCTCTCTCTGGTCAGTGCACTTGCCCTATAACAAATTCAAGAAGAAGGAGGAGGAGGAGGACGAGGAGGATAAGAAGGAGAAGGAGAAGGAGAAGGAAAAGGAGTAAAATTAAGCAAATAATTCTTTAAAAAATGGTGCCTGTGTGATTTTCTTATTTCCAGAGTGTGATGGAATATAATAAATAAATTTTCTAATGTTCAATCAGGCTTATTAATCATGATGTGTCATTTTCTTTATCTTCTTGATATATTTTATGATTTACTTTGCATTTATTTATTATTTATTTATTTTTGATGGAGGTAAGAATTTTTCTCTTATGCTCTTGAATGAGATTTATAAATATATTTTTCTTTTAAGAATTTGGAATCAAGGCCAAAAAACATAGAAGCTGTGTTTCTTTTTTTATCATTTAAAATTGTTTACATACAGTGGAAATTACGTGTTGCTTTAGATTGAGACTTCATTGAAAAAGTCATTTTAGTTTTCATTTTTATGGAAATCCTAGTGATTATGTAATAGGCCAGTTTAAGGTTTAGCAAGACTGCAGCCATTTTGAGATTAAGAAAGGTCTCTAAAGAGAACAATCTGACCACATGCTGAGTCATAGGGAACTCTGTTAGAGGAATGTTCATATGAGAAAGCAGACACGGCTATTTGAGGTAAAACAGGAATCAGGGTAATTACTTAAGGGAAACCAATTAACTCTGATTGAATCTAGTGAAGAATAATTTGCACATGCTTATATTTTGTACCTAAAAAAACCATAAACATGTTGAATTTTTGAGATTGTTTGATGATGCTTACTGCCTGTTTCCCTGTAACCAGTTACAGAAATAAATTCCCTTCTTCTCTAATATCGGCCTCTCATTTCATTAACCTTGGGAAGAAGCAGCCAGGCGTAGTTGGCTGATAACAATTGCATTAATTTTATAGTTTATAGAACTATATAGTTATACGGTTTCTTCTTGAGTTGTTAAAATATATTTTTCTACTATTGTTTTTTCATATCACGTTAATTTATTATGTTCTTTAAGGTTTTTGCCACAGGGTGTGTGTGTCAGTGGAGAGAAAAAGAGAGACAGAGAAAGTGAGAAATCACCCTTTGGGTAGAAAGCTATGCCAGCCACATCCCTTCTCCTCCATTATCCACTTGGGATTTTAGGCAAGAATGCCCAGTGTAATTTTCAAGCCAGCAGGTTCAGGTGACCACTTGAAATGCAGATGGCCATGTGCGAATACAGTGCCCTAAGCACCCATACCACCTGCTGCCCCAATGCCACTTTAATTTTTAATTTTAGTTATGACCATATTGTTCATAGGGTCTTATATTCTCTTTTTAAACATAGATCTAATTTGGGCAGCCAATCTGTGACTTGGCAGTTAAAGAAGCTGGATTCCCACATGGCCAATAGTATGGTTCAAGTTCCAGACGCAAGGCTGAGAAAATAATACCAGACATGTATGGACACGTATGTTTACTTGCCCAAAATTTCTCAAAAACGGAAGAAATGAAGGACAAAGATTGCAGAATTACCATGACCCATGGTGGGTGCTTTCAAAGTTCTCTCTCTCTCTCTCTCTCTCTCTGTGTGTGTGTGTGTGTGTGTGTGTGTGTGTGTGTGTATTTTTCCAACAAATATATACATTCTCTGGTAAATTAAAAATAATCTGTTTTTAAATTAGAATTTTATTTTATTTTTCTTTTGTAACAACTATTGTGTAAGAAGAGTTTTATATTATCATTATTGATTTTAAAGGTTTTTGCCTTAGGGTGCTTGGGCTCACCAGAGAGACAGAGAAACAGAGACAGTGAAAGGGAAAGTGAGAAGGCACCTCCCAGGGGAGGTGACCACACAGCAGTCCCTTCTCCTCCATTCTCCTCCTGGGACCTTGGGCACACATTCAGAAAAGCTGAGTATGATTTTAAAGTCTCTGAGTCCAGGTTTCCAAACTCAATAGGCCACGTGGGAGTCCAGTAACACAACCACTATCCCATTTGCTGGCACTGGACTTTATTAACTAGTGAATTGATTTGATAAATCTGACATTTTAAGTGAATTAATCTTGAACTCTGCACTAACAATTTAGAGATTAGAAAATAAGAGATAAAGATAAAAGGCTTTAAGTTAGCAAGCGATCTTTCCTTCTTTCCTTTCTTCCTTCCTTTCTTCTTCTTTTTTTTTTTTTTTTGAGAGAAATTTTTGCTATAGGATGTGCATGTTTACTTTAGAGAACAAAGAAAGAGAGAGAGAAAGAAAGGAAGAAATCAATCCTTAGGAGGTGACCATGCTACAATCCCATCTCCTCCATTCTACTGTTGGTATCTTGGGCATGCACGTACATGCACCTTGCCAGGATTTCAAGCCTCTGGAGCCCAGACTACAAACTGTGACCATGTGGAAGTCCAGCAATGTAACCATTAAGCCATCTGCTGGTCCCAAGAGATGCTTTCTTTATGACAAGAAAGCACTGATTATTATAAGCATTGTATAACTGAAAACTGATAGATAAGTTTAAGAGGTTATGGGAAATTTAAAATGTCTGCCAATAAACATTGAAACACAGCTAAGATAAAAATTTTAATAAGCAATCTTCACTGGTAGTTGTGCTTATATAAATAAGCGGAACATTAGGCCAGACCATGAGGATATAGTTGAAACCACGAAAAGAAATTTTGAAAAGTATTCTATAGACAGTTTAATGCTGAGCTAATTTCATATGGGGAGGGCTGCAATTTAAGAAGATATTTCTGGCAGAATTATGAAAGATGAATTTTTGTATATCCAGAGTCTATTAGAAGTCAGGTATAATTTATTCTTTCTAACTTACTTCCTTTTACAAGCTTAATTATCTCAATTACAGATACTTAATAAAAGTTGACAAATGGATTTTGGTACCTGATGTCCCATTCATTAAAACTAGAAAATAATTAGAAATTTAATTGAGCATATTCTACCTAATTTCAATTTCATGTAACTTATTTACTACATATAAACTATTTTTGCCCTGACTATCATGAGCTCTAGGTTTATCATATACACTTTGTTTTCAAACAGGTTCTTCAGAATGTTTCTTAAGTGTTTTTAACTGGTATAACAATATTTTGGCAGTTGTGTTGCTAGTAGAAGTTTATTGTTTCCCCTTGCATATATTGTAGTTTTAGATTTTTAAATTAGAGCATTACTATGGTCTGGTACAATTTAAATTACTTATAAATAATTTATTATTTAAAAGTTTCACAGAACTTGCCCGTATGACTAAACCTGTTATATTAAACTTAAGGTTTTATCCACCCCATTAATGCTGTCTATGACCATGTTTTATATTAAATTTCATCTGTAGTGAGTTTTCATTTTTTCATTCATGGAAATAAAATACAATTCATTCACATTATTAAATACTGTAGAATGTAGTTATTTCCTTAGTATTTATAGGTATCTTCCTTTACTTTCTATACTTTCTGTCATTTGAAAAGAAAAACAAACGGTTTCAATTACTTGATTGCAAAGTTTTCCTCTCTCACTTTATGTGTGTGCATAAAAAATAAATATCATACATGAATTTCATTTTTAAAATTTATCTCTTCCATGAAAGATAGAGGAAAAGAGAGAGAAAAGGACAAGTACTTGCAACAGGGTCTCCATGTCTCAGTCCACCCCTAGGCTCAGCCAACCAGCATCACTGGCAAATGGGCACAAGCCTGGCCTGCCAGAAGAAATTAGGACCCCAGCCAGCAACATTTTCATGTGGCATTGTCATGATGACTGCCCTGAATTTTTTGGGTTATATTTCACAGGGGTAAAAGAAAATGAAATAGATTTGAGGAAGTGAAGAAACCCTGAAAGAGAGAAAAGGCGGTTTTGATCACCTGAATGGGAAGGCAGATGGTTTCCTTGACAGAGAAGAGTGAAGAGTCAGCGGTTAAATTTGGGGACTAGCTGGAGAAAGTATTGAGAGGGGGGCGTCACTAGACTTCATTGCCCTAAGTGGTCACTGCCAGATAACCTGGAATTATGGGGTTATAAAAGAGAAGCACCAGATTCCACTGCAAAGACTAGTTGGGTAATTTGAAGAGACTTGGATCCCACACATGTATCTAAATTATTTTTTAAGGTACTACTTTAAATTTAGTTTCTGAGTTATGTTTTTATTATTTTCCCTAATATACACAAAATGATATTTTTACACAAAGTGATATTTTCTTTTTATTTTTTATTTTTGGAGAGGTTTTTGCTATAGGGCGTGTGCGCTCACCAGACAGACAGAGAGAGACATAGAGACAGAAAGTGAGAAATCACCCCCCCAGGGGGGATGGTCACGCCGGAATCCCTTCTCCTCCATTCTCCTCTCGGGATCTTGGACACGCACGCACACGCGCCCGGCATGAGTTTTAAGCCACCGGGTCCAGGACGCAAACCGCAGTCGACTACGTGGGAGTCCAGTGACATAGCCATTACGCTAACTGCTGCTTCCCTATTTTCTTTAAGTTAATTAAAAATAGTTTATGTTAAATGAGTTTAGTATCCATAACTTGGAGTAGGCTTTATCAGACATGCAAATAATTTCAGGATATTAAATCTTTATTAAATTAATGCAATGTAGTCTTCATCTTTTGTGTTAACTAGCAAGTTAAGGAGACCTTCCAAATGAATACATTTCTTGCTAATGATTCTCTCCACTTAGTTTTATTTAGTTAACATATAGCACTTCTGCTATTAACAATCAATCTTAGTTATAGTTGCCCCATTAATTCTAGGCAAAGAAGTATAATGATAATTTTGAAAAGATTTAATGACAATACCATGGTTGAGTCTATGACAAAGATATTTAAAGCATATTTCATTAGTTGGTCACAATCATTCTGTTATCTATATAGTTAGTTTAAGGGAATGAAAGTTTGGTTGCTTTATTAAAATATACCAAGTAACTGCACAGGTCTGAAGATTGGATCTAAACAACTAGTAAACTAGTTCCGTCATTAGTAGTACCAAATTTTAATTGAGCAGCAATATATAAAGGGTGTCAGAAATTAAACAAGGAACTGGTACAAAGTAACCACACGAAGTTATGACCTTTGCTGTATTCGACACAAGTGACCAGATTTGTTTCTTTGTTGCTGTTTTAAAATTTATTTTATGATTTCTTATTTACATTTAATTATTATACATTTTTACAGCATACACTACAGGTTCACCCCCTTGATTCCTTCCTTCCTTCCTGCCCCTCCATTGCTTATCACCTCCCCACACTGTTTCTAATATCCACAGTTGCTCTACATGTTTTTATACCTTTCAATCTTTCAGTTTCTGCCATAGAGTATAGCCTCTGTACAGTGAAAAAACAATAGAGTTAAGAGACAACCCTCAGAATGGGAGAGCATAATTTCAAATTCTACCTCAGATAAAGGACTAATAACCAGAATATACAGGAAACTCAAGCAGCTTACTTGCCCCAAAATAATAAGTCCAATGAAAATATGAGCAAATGAGCTGAACAGACAACTCTCTAAAGAAGACATACAAAGACCCTAAAAGCATATGAGAAAATACTCAAGGTACCTTATCATAAGGGAGATCAAAATCAAAGTCACAAAGAGATAATGTGGAAGGCTTTATATTAGATCTTGCACATGGGGAACCAACAGTTAGCGTAATGGCTATGTTGCTGGACTCCCACGTAGTCGACTGCAGTTCACGTCCCGGACCCAGTGGCTTAAAACTCACGCTTGGTGCGTGTGTGTGCGTGCCCAAGATCCCGAGAGGAGAATGGAGGAGAAGGGATTGCGGCGTGACCACCCCCCCTGGGGGTGATTTCTCGCTTTCTGTCTCTATGTCTCTCTCTGGCTGGCTGGCGGGCGCACGTGTCCTATAGCAAAAACCTCTCCAAAAAAAAAAAAAGATCTTGCACATGAACACCTGTTTCTTTATTTTGTTCTTTTACCCTAACTTGGCTGTTTGTTTTTGTAAACCTGTTTGTTCTTCTCATGAGAAAATAGCTTGTGCTAGTTATATAGAAAACTATATCTGGGACGACATCTCGTATCTGTTAACTGTCTGTTAACTAGACCGAAACCCTTTTGTTTAGCAACGTAACTGTTTGTATGGAAACCCCACTCCCCTCAGAAATAATTAACCAGCTTGATTCAGCTTCTGTAACTGCTTGTATAGAAACCCCTAGTAACTGACCGCCTATAAAAGGACTACTCAAACTTTGGTCGGGCTGCAGTCCTGACTCTGGGTTCCCCCCTCCACAGAGCCTCAGGCTGTAGTCGCTGGCCAGCTAATAAATACCAGATATAGTATGTGTGAAAGAGGGTCTGAGGAAGGGCATTTGGGGGAGGGACAGGGAGGAAAAGCATTGACAGCACAAAGAGGTGTGGTATTGTCTGTTGAAGATATTTTGTACTTTTATCAACTGTACTGGGGAGAGATGTTTGCCTGTTGAAGTGTCCATTTTGTAAGACAAATAATAATGTGATTGAATGTATGGAAGAAAATGAAATTAAAAAAATTAATTAATAAATAAATAAAATAAAAATAAATAAAAAAAGACTCCCTTTAAACTTAATCTGGCTTTGGTGGTTGGTTATTCGGTGGCACTCTATAACATTTGGAGGCCCCAGTGAGATCTGGGAACCTTAGAGTGGCCGAATAATGCCCTAGTGAGGATGTTCCTTACACCCAGTCCCAGGTCCCAAGAGGGGTAAGGAGGTCTCACAAACGTAGATCAGAAATTGGAATCACTAGTGGCGTCTGAATCTGATAAGATTCTAGTTATCTTGGTTTGAGAGCTCTCCTGGTAGAACATTAGTAGGGCTGGACGCAGCGGAACTTCCAGGTCCCTGGGCCCCAAGTGCGATGGCATTTTGGGTCCCTGGTGACAATGATTTCTGGATACACTGTCTTGCTTTGTCTTGTCTTTGAAAATGGGACAGGATCAGTCATCACCTTACTTGTCTTTGGGTACACTGTCTTGATTTTTGTCAGTTTTGTTTTTGTCAAGATGGGTCAGGGACAGTCGTCAGTCTGTTTGTCTAAATGTGCCTCCCTTAACTGTTTTCTAGCTCACTTTCAGGACTTTTGACACCAGGCCAAGGGTTATGGTGTATCTCTTTGAATTGCCTTATTAGTGTCAAAGTAACCCCAGGGAAATTGGCTCTTATAGTCCTGATGTGTGTGTACATACATACATGTAATATGACATACATGTAATATGACACGTTATGTACTGTATATTGTATGTCTATGTAAAAAAGGCCTTAAAGAATTCTATTCAATTAGATTTATAAAAAGAGTGCTCATAAAAATTGGTTTAAATGCTTTTCAAGTTCATATAACATTAGTAAATAGTCTGGTTTCAAATGAAATAAAAGAAAAAGATTAATAAGCAAAAGTCTTCACAATTTTCAACATATATTTTGTCTAGGTTTTTATTAATCCAACATCATGTTAATCTTAGTATAGTTAGTTTAATAGAGAAGCTAGTGCTGTATGTTACTTTTTCTGTATTTTTAGTTTTAGTGCTAACAAAAGATCTTTGACCTCTAACTCTTGGAGGTTTATAGAGGACCCATGAAATATCCAAGAGGGAAATGTTAAACTAATCAGGCTTATTCATTATTTGTTAGAAAAGGATAAAAAAATTATCAAATTAAAGTAATTCTAATTTTCTTGATATTGTATTTAAGTTATATATAAAAATATATACTTGTATGTCTATATATGCATTATGTTCCAAAATAATTTAAAATTCCCCCAAATTTATGATATATTTATCAGTCATATAGTAAGTTATTATGTTAAACTGGTTTCTAACCAAATTTCTTTGTCAGTTATAAATTTTTGTCAGAACATTAACTATGACTATAATCCTAATGTCATGTCCTTAAAAAGTTCACAACAAAGAGTAAAAAGAGAATATACTCTTACAAATACTGGTTTCTAAAAATCTAGTAATTTAACTAAGTATAATTTTCACTTTTTATATAAACTAATTGTTTTTTTAAACTGTTAAACCAAAATTAACCAAAAAAAGTCAAAAAAAGTTTGACAAAATTACATGTTAAGTAGCCAATACAATACACTTGAGTTATAAAAATAAAATTGATACGAAAAATATAAGTCTAATGTTAAACATAGACTCATTAGAGTATTGCTGCCTGGTTTTCTCTGAGTCCTCCTTATGATTCTTGTTATTAAGTTAACATGATTTAGTTATTCCTATTGTTGGTCTTTAAATTTTATAAAATTGGGAGGGTCTGTTAGTAAGGTTGTTCAGTTTTACATTAAAAATGTTGTTAAAACAAGTTTTGTTGCTATTGTTATTTGTTTGTACATGTTCATAAGCTACCAGTCAAAATACATAGATATATATAATTATATTTTTACAAACTTAATGACTCCTCTAGAAAATATCAAACTTCCCACAGTGAGATAAAAAAGATAAAAATAGACAATTAATAAAACTTAGGCCTATATATCAGAGACAAATTCTAAAAACTCCTATCCAAAAACTTAATAGGGTAGAAGTCTCGGAGAATGGGGCTGGCAGGTAGCATAGTGGTTAAGGCACTGGAGTCCCACCGGGTCGATCTTGATTTGAGTCCTGGACCCAGAGTCCTAAAACTCATGCCAGGCATGTATATATGTGTGCCCAAAATCCCAAGAGGAGAAAATTAATAAAATGAAATAAAAAAGAATAATAAGTACTGGAGAAGTTGTGGAGAAAAGGAAATTCTTCTATACTGTTGGTGAGAATGTAAATTAGCACAGTCACTGTAGAGAGCAATATGGAGGTTCCTCAAAAACCTACAAATAGAACAACTGTATGATTCAGATTACTTTTTCTTTTTGACTAGAAAGAGAAATCGAAGACATCAAATAAATAGTGCATAAGAAGAGAGGAAGAAACAGAAGTATAATTATCAGGTTATATGAAATCAGGGCATAATTTACACTACTATCTGTTTGATCCTAATATAAAATCAAAGTGGGTAAAAGAGTAAGTTTTAGAAAATGTCTGAGTTATTGTAATTAATCAAATTTGTCTTTATCTCCTACTGCATAGATACACATTCCTTCAGATATTAATATTCTCAAAATATGTGCATATTTTCATCTCCTTCCTTACATTTAAATGTCTCATAGTATATTCTGATAATCTGTTTATATTTCTATTTATATAGTCAAACTTTAAACAACTTTTACATATATTCTTTCATGTTTATAATTCTAGTCACCATCAATATGATACATATTTTAAAAATAATAGATCTCAGGACCAGCAGATGGTAACATTGCTGGATTCCCACATAGTCGATCACTGTTCAAGTTCCAGACCAAGAGGCTTAAAATCCTGAGAGGACAATAGAGGAGAATATATTGCAGTATGGCCATCCCCTCAAGGGGTGATTTCTTACTTTCTGTCTCTCTGTCTCTCTGGCGAGCACACGTGCCCTATAGCAAAAATCTTTCTCTGGAAAAAGCAAAATAATAGATATCATACTTCAACTACATGTTGCTGTTAATAAGATCATATTAAAATAATAATGTGTTTAAACAAAGCAACTAAAAGATGAATCTCACAAAAATCTATTGACGCACCATCTAATTTCAGACAAAATAATCTGATAGTATAAACATTTTGTTTGTAGGTTAACATCTTGTGAAATCACAATATAACTCATTAGCAATAAGCCCAACCTTGGAACAAAAAGGAAATTGAAATTTACTTAATTTTCAGAGTCCAAATATAGATCTTTTGGGGCAGACTGCCAGCAGTTTCCTTTGGTCAAAGAAAACAAATATTGTCCACCTCTATCACAAAGACAGAAACACAGTATTTTCAATTCTGCATCAGCTGGCTTTTATTCAGATATTCAAATAAGCAGTATCTTCTTCCTATGGAAAATGATTCCCCCCTCTAATTAGAGTATAAAAAAAGTGATGAATGTAATACAGAATGTGACCATCTGCATTTCTCAGTCTTGTCTTTTCCAGCTAGAACACGCAGGTGTCTTTTAAACAATGATGAATTAGAAGGAATGCTCTTTTTTTTTTACTCATTTGTTTGTTAACTACCTTTGTGATAATAATGCATTTGCATATTTAATTTCTTCAGTTGTAAATGAGCACCTCTGAACCACTTTCTAATTATTTTACAATTTTCTTGTATTATTCATTATTCATGCTTTCTATTTACTAAATAAAAATGACTTTTCCTCCGAAGGACATTTGCAATTCTTATTATGCCAAACATAGATCATTTGGCTTCATGTAAGAAATAAGGAGTGAAAGAAAACATAGGACCAAGCATTGAACAAAAAGCAATTAAGTTGACATGCCTGATCATATACACACACACACACACACACACACACACACAAACACACATGCATACACAACAGGGTGTGGAGTGGGTTATATCTGAAGTAATTGAAAGCAGATTTATTCATTTTTAATGGATAATGTAACTCTTTCTACTCATCTCTTTTGTTTGAGGAAGAGGCACTACAAAAGAATGTAAACAATGCATGAGTAGCAGTCAATAAAGATGGGAACCTATGTAAAACATTTTCCTTCAGATTTTGTGATCGTTATTTTAAAGAGCTCAGTCATATTGTGAGGCCTGTTGTAAGAGGCCTTAATAACTACCTTGTTTATTCAGACGTTATTTATAAGAACTAGCGAGCTGGAACCAGATCTTCTTGGCTCATGAGAGCCCATGCTTACCTCTCTTCCCACTTCACTGTTAGTGAAATCATTGGTGACCTGAAACAAGCTGTAGTGAAAATATTTACACCACGAAAACTGTCAAATAGTTTCAACTGAGACAGCAGTTTACTAGTATATTACTGCCTATCAAGCTTAGAAGAAGTTTTCTACTTAGTAACATAATATTAGTAAAATAATTTTAAATGGAATCATCTCAGCCAGGCTTTGTGGTGATATAAGTTGTTAAATTAAACTAGCTTGGCCTAAACAAGCTGCTGTACTCCCACACTTTGATTTCTATGGCTATGCCGAAATTGTACATGTTAGGCTGTTTTTCTAAGCTGGTTGCTAAGTTGTAGCCAATTCCAGCAGCTAGGCTTCAGTCAATCACAGGCATCCCACTTTTAAACCAAGTTAATGCAGACAAACTTTTCCTTCTTTTGGTCATTCTCTCAGAGCGAAATCAGAGATTAAAAGGAGCATAGCTAGAATGAAGTTGAAAGAACGGTGGCTGGAATTTTCCCTGATGATAGGTAGTCTTAAGTGACTTGCCTTTTTTCCAACAGGATATATGTAACAAATGGGCCAGGTGGTCGACCACACTGGGAAGTTCCCGTATCTCAGGACTTTGTCAGTTAGATATATTTTTATTATGATCTATTGGGCTTCATTTAATTTTTTTCTGACTAAGCATTTCAGCTGTATGTATATTATTTAAAAAGCATAACATTTTAAAACGGTTGTTTTGGTTTTTTTATTTTTTTGTTTATGGTGTGCTTTATTCCTCATAACTATTACTAAACTACCTCACTTATCTAAATAGTTTTTATTTTTATGCAACATATACTTAAAAAGCCTCTACTCTAAGGTATGCTAGACTGTAAAAATACAATGATACTAATGTATTTCTAGTGTTTCTAATATAGTTTTATTAAAATCTATGGTTTAATTAAAATGATTCATCTTTGAACTTTTCTGTTCTGATACCTTATATGTGGTCCTTTTTCTAGTTCAGAAGTCATGGAGAATTAAGATTATTTTAATGACAATATAAAATTTAGTTAATAGTTTACTTATTTATTTAGATGTTTTGCCTTAGGGCACTGGAGAGACAGAGACAGTGAGAGGGAAAGTGAGAAATCACCCCCTCCCCTGGAGGGGGATGGCCATGCCATAATCCCCTCTCCTCTATTCTCTGTCTGGGATCTTGGGCACACATGCACATGCACTCAGCATGAGTTTCAAGCTACCAGGTCTGGCATTCAGCCCATCATAGGCCATGTGGGAGTCCAGTGACATAACTGCTACATCATCTCCTGGCCTCCATAGTTTATTTGTTTTAATTTTTTTTTTAATTTTGTTTTTAATTCCCAAAGAACATATTCATTCACAGAGAGAGAGAGAAACTGTGAGAGATAGAGAGAGAAGAGGGAGAAAGCATCTCCCAATAGGAGATAGTCACACTGCAATCCTTTCTCCATCATTTCTTCATTATGTTGGGATTCTGGGCAGACACACTCATGTGCCAGATGTGTTTTTCTATTTCTTAGGGCCATGATTCAAACCACAGTCAGCTATGTGGAATCCAGCTCTTTTAATGAATAGGCTATGGGGTAGGCCCTAGCTTTTTTTTTTTAATTGATACATAATAAATGAATATATTTATGGGTACAATGTGATATTATACACACACACACACACACACACACATATATATATATATATATATATGTATACTGGTATAATGATCATATCAGGATAATTAGCATATCTATCACCTCAAATAGTAATAATTTCTTCACAATGAGGACATTCAAAAATCCTTTCTAGAGGGACCAGGAGTTAGCGTAATGGCTTTGTCGCCGGATTCCCATGTAGTCAACTGCAGTTCGCTTCCAGGACCCAGTGGCTTAAAACTCATACCAGGTGCATATGCGTGCATGCCCAAGATCCCGAGAGGAGAATGGAGGAGAAGGGATTGTGGTGTGGCCATCCCCCCTGGTGGGTGATTTCTCGATTTCTGTCTCTCTGTCTCTCTCTCTCTGTCTGTCTGGTGAGCACACGCACCTTACAGCAAAAACCTCTTCAAAAAAAAAAATCCTCTCTGGTAGCTATTTTGAAATTGTTAATATAGTCAAGTTACTGTGCAATGGAACACCAGCACTGTGTCCTTTTATCCAATTATAACTTTGCACCTATTGACCAACCTCTCCCCGTCTCTTCACCCTTGCCCCTCTCCAGAGACTGCTAAACACTGTTCTAGTCTCTACTTCTATGAGGTCAACAATTTTAGATTCCAAAGATGTGAGATTGTTGATTTCTTTCATATTTACCCTACTCTATTCACCCTACTTTATTCCTGTCTGATCCCATAGGGACAAAGGATAGTATCCTTATTCACAAGTTCTCTATTGGATTCTTTTTTCTCAACAATATAGATAAGATATTTCTATCCAAGTTATAATTCTGACTGATTGACTAACAATAATATTTATTTTTGTTAAGAAAAAAGAAAACCATAAAATAATCAAACAGAAAACTTGGGACATGAGAATAATTTTTTTTGTCTCCACAGGACCAGAAGAGAATAGAAAGTATGGTGGTTTCTAAGCATAAGGAAAGTTTTAAGGCCTTGGAAGAGATTTCAAGAAGGGGACAATGAATTGTGTTTTATGAAAAGTAGGCACTTTTAGGGCTGAGCCAGGAACAAAACTGGAAGATGAGCCCAGATACAGACAGAACTTAAGAACTCAAGTGTCACCACTCAACAAAGCCAATGGCTTCTGTTGGTTATATTTGGGAACCACTAACAATGAGCCACAGTGTCCACATATATACAGTGATATAATCTATGACCACAGGGGTAGGAGAGGTAATTTAGCAATGCAGTTTTAAGGAACAGTAGGTATCAACAGTTTCAACAAATTTTCTATAAGTGAAACCAATTACTTGTGGTAGTTGATCCCTACCCATAAGAGCTCCAAAGGTAAGCTGTGAGGAGGCACCATATTAATTTTTTTTCCCCAAAACCCCTTTAGTAAATGCCCTAAATTTAAAATAGCATCTCCTGATAGTGATCACCAAGCCAATGTGACTCCCATTCATCTGTACAGACTGCTTAAGCCATGTGCAAAATGCCTATTTGGGACAATACCATGTATAATGACTCAGGACTCTTTCAGGATCTTGAACAGATATTGGAACCTTGAACAAGAGACAGGGAGGAAGTAAAAGACAAAGCTCCCAATGCCTATGTTTGGAAGTGACTTGCAAATGGCAAAACTCAACCTGGTTTATAGTCTAGTGTGGAAACATGCACATGTTTCTAATTCAATAAGATTGCTCATTAAATTTCAGCAAAGGACGAGGAACCCATTATGTCTGTCTGGTGAGCGCACGCACCTTACAGCAAAAACCTCTTCAAAAAAAAAAATCCTCTCTGGTAGCTATTTTGAAATTGTTAATATAGTCAAGTTACTGTGCAATGGAACACCAGCACTGTGTCCTTTTATCCAATTATAACTTTGCACCTATTGACCAACCTCTCCCCGTCTCTTCACCCTTGCCCCTCTCCAGAGACTGCTAAACACTGTTCTAGTCTCTACTTCTATGAGGTCAACAATTTTAGATTCCAAAGATGTGAGATTGTTGATTTCTTTCATATTTACCCTACTCTATTCACCCTACTTTATTCCTGTCTGATCCCATAGGGACAAAGGATAGTATCCTTATTCACAAGTTCTCTATTGGATTCTTTTTTCTCAACAATATAGATAAGATATTTCTATCCAAGTTATAATTCTGACTGATTGACTAACAATAATATTTATTTTTGTTAAGAAAAAAGAAAACCATAAAATAATCAAACAGAAAACTTGGGACATGAGAATAATTTTTTTTGTCTCCACAGGACCAGAAGAGAATAGAAAGTATGGTGGTTTCTAAGCATAAGGAAAGTTTTAAGGCCTTGGAAGAGATTTCAAGAAGGGGACAATGAATTGTGTTTTATGAAAAGTAGGCACTTTTAGGGCTGAGCCAGGAACAAAACTGGAAGATGAGCCCAGATACAGACAGAACTTAAGAACTCAAGTGTCACCACTCAACAAAGCCAATGGCTTCTGTTGGTTATATTTGGGAACCACTAACAATGAGCCACAGTGTCCACATATATACAGTGATATAATCTATGACCACAGGGGTAGGAGAGGTAATTTAGCAATGCAGTTTTAAGGAACAGTAGGTATCAACAGTTTCAACAAATTTTCTATAAGTGAAACCAATTACTTGTGGTAGTTGATCCCTACCCATAAGAGCTCCAAAGGTAAGCTGTGAGGAGGCACCATATTAATTTTTTTTCCCCAAAACCCCTTTAGTAAATGCCCTAAATTTAAAATAGCATCTCCTGATAGTGATCACCAAGCCAATGTGACTCCCATTCATCTGTACAGACTGCTTAAGCCATGTGCAAAATGCCTATTTGGGACAATACCATGTATAATGACTCAGGACTCTTTCAGGATCTTGAACAGATATTGGAACCTTGAACAAGAGACAGGGAGGAAGTAAAAGACAAAGCTCCCAATGCCTATGTTTGGAAGTGACTTGCAAATGGCAAAACTCAACCTGGTTTATAGTCTAGTGTGGAAACATGCACATGTTTCTAATTCAATAAGATTGCTCATTAAATTTCAGCAAAGGACGAGGAACCCATTAAATTACTTTTATTATGTGTCCCACCACTTTTTCTCAATATAATTGTAAATGATTAAATGAACATCATTTATCTAATGCCTCTGATTGCAAGGTAGAGTGACGAGGAACAAGCAAGTACAATTATAACCCACTTAATCCAAAGACCAGGAATGAACATCTTAATTCTTAAAAATTTACCAGGAGGCACAAAAATAAGTACAATTTCTCTGAGTCACTTAACTGGAAACATAGACTGATACATTCTCAAATTTAGCAGGTGTCTTAGATGCTGCAAAACACACATCGAACATAAAAATCTTTTAAATCAACCCAGACAATTAGTTTCCTACATCTTTAAGAAGCTTTTTCAATTATTGATGAGGCATAATTGTTTAAATATTCCTTTTTTAATGCATAATATATGTCTATTTATAACTTTAATATACTGAAAGTTATTCTACTTTCTTTTTCTTTCTTTCTTTCTTTTTTTTTTTTTTTCTTATTCTGCTTTCTAAAACTGCCTGCTGCAAGTAGAATTAGCCTTTTAGATTTGTGGTCCTTTGTACCCCATGTGAGCTAAGACAATCTGGACAGATGAAGTTTATATCTGTGATCATCCCACAGGCATAGCTAGATTTTTAAAAATTTGTTTAATTACTACAGACCAAAATATTCCTAGTATTTTCTGAATACTTCTCTTTCTTTCTTAACCATTACTTTTGACTGCTATAGAGAATTTTTATTCTGTATGAGAGATAGCCGTGGAGATTGATTTTATGGTTCCTTACTTAAAACTTTTTTACTATCCACTTTTTTCATGATTTTACAACTCAGATTCTTCTAATATTGTATCAGACTTTTCTAATACTAGTGATCTTTCTTATCATTACGGTCAGTGATAATTACTGAGATTCACTCTCTGCTAAGCACTCAGAGATCAAAAATGAGTTCACTTTCTGGTTTCCAGGAACTTAGAACACAAACACTCATTGGAGAAACAAGACATACAAGTTACAGATAGGTTGATAGATGTTAGTATCAGTGTAGGCAGTTATATGTCAGTAAAAACAAAGAAAAACAAAATTTGACAACATTTTGGTGATGTAAATAATAAAGTGTTTCTTTCCCCTTAACTAAGAAGTTTGGTTTATTGTATTCACATGATAACACAGAATGATGAAGTAAATACTGTCTTAAATATTGTCAATTACCCTGTCAGGGTATAAAGAATATTCTGGTCTTGGGACCAGCAGTTAGCATAATGGCTGTGTCACTGAACTCCCATGTAGTCGACCCTGGTTCGAGCCTCGGACCCGGTGGCTTAAAACTCATGCCGGGCGCATGTGCGTGCATGCCCATGATCCCAAGAGGAGAATGAAGGAGAAGGGTTTGTGGCATGGCCATCCCCCCTGGGGGGTGATTTTTTGCTTTCTGTCTCTCTCTCTCTGTCTCTGGCAAGCACACGCATCCTGTAGCAAACAACCCCCATCCGTAAAAAAAAAACCCTTCAAAAAAAAAAAAAAAAAAAAAAAAGAATATTCTGGTCTTCTCAAATAAGCAACTAGGGTTATTAGAAAAGTCATAATGCATTTTTGCATGGAAAAACATAGAAACATGTTAAGTCTTTTCCAATGACCCGGTACATGTTCCTGTCCAGAAATGACACCCATTACTTTCACTTCTAGCAAATTGGGAAGTCTCATAACACCATCTAATCACAAGAGTGCCAGAATATACAACCCAGTCCTGTGTCCTAGAGAGTGATGGCATTGAGTAAATATAAAGATAACTGTTTTCTGAATCTATTCAGGTGGTAGGATGCAGAGAAGTTCTGACAATTAAAAAGTAAAATCAATAGAGAATTTGGCACCTTGAAATGAACACATTCTTGGGAACCAGCAGTTAGCGTAATGGCTATGTCGCTGGACTCCCACGTAGTCGACCGCGGTTCGTGTCCCGGACCCGGTGGCTTAAAACTCACGCCGGGCGCGTGTGCGTGCGTGCCCAAGATCCCGAGAGGAGAATGGAGGAGAAGGGATTGTGGCGTGACCATCCCCCCTGGGGGGTGATTTCTCGCTTTCTGTCTCTATGTCTCTCTCTGTCTGTCTGGCGAGCGCATGCGCCCTACAGTGAAAATCTCTCCAAAAAAAAAGAAATGAACACATTCTTCTCTTGCCCTCAAATACACTCTCAGTGGTATATTTGAGAATTGGGAAAAAAAAGAGAGAAAATAATAGTAAACCAATTTGTAATGACACAAAGGTATGCTACTTTTATTGCTGATTAGAAAGTTACACAAAATGAACAGTTGTTCAAAATGGAGCACGTTTTTTCAAGAGAGGATGAATCCTCTTTTATGGTAAGGTAGGTAAGGTGGTAGGCAAGTGCTTTCAATCATTTTTTTTGAGCAAATAAGTTTTGAGTGGCTACACACAGGAGGTCCCACTGTTAGCACTGAGAATATAGATGTATATGAAGGGGCTTCAAAAAAATTGTGAGAAGCCAGCCTCATAGCCTAGTGGTTAAAAAGCCTGATTGATCCTACATGGCTGACTACAGTTCAACTTCCAGCCCAGGTGACTTGAAAAACACATGAGCATGCCCAAACTCCAACACAATAGAGAAACAGAGGATAAGGTATTATAGTGTGATCATCTGTAGTTAAAAAATACAAGCTTGTGATAAATGGAATTGAAGTATACGTTTAAACTGGTGGAAAAATCATCTGAAATCCATGCACAATTTTTCATAACATGCACTTGCCATGAACTTTTTGAAGACCCCTCATATAGCTACCTTTAAGGAGCTTATTACTTAAATTGGGTGAGGCAAAATTAATACATTAAACAAATGAATATATAAAATTTCAGGGAACAACGCATGCTATCAGGGGGCATAAAGCAGAATGAGGGTAGATAGAGAGTAAAGGGTAGAGTGATTAGTTACAGGATGCAGTAAATTTTTATAATTACATGATATTTTTAAAGGAAGCTGACAACTATGAAAGAAAGGATGAGCCATATGAACTGCCTGAAGAAAGAATATTTCAGGCAGAAGAACAGCAGGTGCAAAGTTCCTAAAGAAGGAACCCTAAAGCAAGGAGTTTAGGATGAGTGAATGGAATGAGCAAGCAAGGTGAGGAGATGATAAGAGTTATTAGACCTGTTAAGGTAAAAGAATTAAGATGAGTGCCACATCTTTTTTTTTTTTTAATAGGTTTTTGCTGTATAGTGTGTGCACTCACCAGAAAGACAGAGAGAGACAGAAAGATAGAAAGTGAGAAATCACCTCCCAGGGGGGATAGCCATGCCCTTCTCCTCCATTCCCCTCTTGGGATCTTGGGCATGTATGCACACACGCCCGGCTTGAGTTTAAGCCACTGGGTCCAGGACTTGAACCATGGTCAACTACATGGGAATCCAGTGACATAGCTATTACGCCAACCGCTGGTATCACCACATCTTTTATCTATTATTTTTCAACTGAAACCCATGGGTTTTCACTGTGTATGTGATAGGGTAGGGAACTGAGGTTGTGTTCATTTTATATATCAGCTCGACTGGGCTAAGGGATGTCCATGTAGCCGATAAAGCATGATTTCTAGGTATGTCTGTTCAGAATTTCAGGAGGAGATTAACAGTTGAATGGTAGATTATGTAAAGATCCTAACTCACCAATGTAGGTTGATTTCATCTTATTTTGGGAGAACATGACTAGAACAAAAAGTGGAGGAAAAGTCAATTCAAAAAAATCTTTCCCTTCTTGAGCTAGAACATTTATCTTCTTAACATCAAACATCAGTGCTCTTTGTTTTCAAGCATTTGGAGTCCAAGTCTGAAACCATCACTGCTGCCATTTCTAACCCCCTTAGCAGCTCTCTGACCTCAGACTAAGTGCTGTACTATTGGCTGCCCTGATTCTCAGGACTTCAGACTCAGCCTTAATTAAATCACCTGCTTTCCTTGTTCTCCAGCTTTCAGGTAGCATCTCATGGAACTTCTCAGCCTCCATAAGTGTGTAAGGCAATTCTTATTTTATATGTGTGTGGGTGTATATA
>NW_006207105.1:90465-124520 GCF_000334495.1 Tupaia belangeri chinensis
TATATGTATGTATATATTCTGTTTATATATTCTATTTCTCTGGAGAACCTTGACTGATACAAGTGGTATGTGATGTGGTAGGGATTAGAAAATCATAGACTACAGATGGTAAAGCTTAGAGTGTTATTTCATTGGAAGTTTAGTAATTAGAACATTACATTAATTTTAAAAGCAAATATAATTATAGTGTTTATCATACTTTCCAAGTTGATGTGCATGCAAATCACCTGAAGATTTCATTAAAATACAGATTAGGATTCAGTACTTTGGAGATTTGTATATCTAATAAGTTCCCAGGTAACGCTGATGCTGCAGGTCCTCTGATCATACTTTTAGCAGCCATGGTTTTAATACAATATTTATATTATTTTTGAGATAAAAATTAGAATATTTGTGGTGGAACATTTATCCCAAACTATGTATATATTTATGTTCCTATGATACTAAAGGACATTTAAAGATGAGAAAAGTTCAAAAGGTTTTGTTGTTTTGTGACCAGCAGTTAGTGTAATGGCTATGTCACTGAACTCCCATGTGGCCGACTGCAATTCAAGTCCCGGACCTGGTGGTTTGGACTCACGCTGGGCACATGTGCATGCGTACCCAGAATCCTGAGAGGAAAATGGAGAAGGGATTGCGGCATGGCCATCCCCACTGGGGGGTGATTTCTCGCTTTCTGTCTCTCTATCTCTGTCTCTCTGGAGAGTGCACGCGCCCTATAGCAAAAACCTCTCCAAAAAAAAAAAAAAAGTTTTTTTGTTTTGTGTTTTTTTTTCCCCTTGGTGATCTTACATATGTGATTTGAATTGCCCCCACAACATAGTAATAGTGCTTTAAGAATAGCACACAGATAACCAGTTCTATTCTATATTGAATCTTCATAGAGGAAATATCAGCAAGGTAACCATATTTTATAAGCTTTTCTAATAAATAAAAGTTGCAGTCTAAATTTAAAATTAGCAAGAATTGCAAAATCAGTTTTTTACAGATGCACTTCAGACATTATATAGCTATCAATAATTGAATTTATCCAATAAGGTACCTAGTCATCAACGTTTTTCTGAATAAGCACTCATTGTCAACACTATTGAAAAAAATTTAGGTTAGTGGAGGGAATTGCATCATTGTCAAAGTGTAAACTTGGATCCACATCTTCTGACACAAATCTCAGCTTAGAAGAGCTCATATATCCCATCTACCTAAAACAGGTCAATCATCCTTAATTAACTTACATGCTTCATCAGGGAGAAGCATCCATTTGATTTATTAATAAGTCTCTAGAGAGCAAATTAGCTTCCTTAGCAGTTCCTGACATGCTTTGAATCATAGCACAAACAAATTTCTCCTGCTAGCTCTTCATCTGGCTTTGATAAACAAAATCCTGGAGGCCAAGAAAAGATTTACACAATAGTATGGATACATTAAAAAAACAAAACTAGAAATTTTAGTTACAATCTAACCCAACATCAAAACATGCTTTTATTTAGAAGACCACAAACTCAGAGAATAAGTGACCTACACAAGTTCTCATCACTGGCTCCAGCTAGAATTAGAACAACCCAGATTTCTGGACTCACTGTCCTACAAAAGCTATAGGTAGCCCTGTGTATTTTTCTAAGTTGGGCTCTCTTAACAAAGTTGATCTCCAACATACTCCCTAATATATCACAACTGTAGATACTTGCCCACCTTGAAGTATAAAATCTACACCCCTTTGTGTACTTAATGAAGTTAATTAAAGTGGAGAATCGAATATAAACAGTTCATAATATTATGGCAATAATATTATTATTAATATTATATTAGTATAATGACATTTTTATAAAGCATATTTTCTTTCTTCTAAAGAAAAATATGGTCTTGACTTTGATTCTCTGCATTTCACTAATTATAAATGCCTTATGCACATATCAGTTTACCCTTTTTACATAAAAGAAGAGATGGTAATACTTCTCTGGCTCCAAGAGTGTTACATGAAATGTTGTAACAGGGAAATGGCCCTTTCTTGCCTAATGAGACCTTATGATAAAATTAATCAAAAGTCAGTGGCAGAGTAGCAGGCTACATTCAGACACTCAAAAGCTATTCTCTGGGGTAAAGCGGATGAGGAGACCATAATTGTGTGAAATAAAGTAGAGAAATAAGGGTGTTTCTGAGTAAAACTGACCTTTGGAAGGATAACAGACTACACGTCAGTCAGAATTAGGCAGGAACAGAGAGTAATGCATAGAGATACACCCATGTAACCAAAGGCTTCATCCCTTTTAACCTAATGCAAACTCACAGGCTAATTTCTTTCTGCCCAGATTATGTATTCCCCACTGTATTTACCCATGCAACAATGGTACTTAATTTTCTCTCAGCAGGTTACAAAGTTATTTTTAGAAATCTCAAAATGTATCTTCAAAATAAAGAGACAGAGACACATAGCTGCAAAGTTTACTGTTAAGGCTATGGAGTCAATTAGTGGTAGTAGGGTTATTAGATTTGTTTATCCTTATTTATAGATTATGAACTGGTATATACTCAAAAATCCTCTAGTGAGGTTTTACAGCTTTCTAACTTCGATTTATTAGATCAGTATTCTAAGCAGCACTTGCAGAATTACGGATTTTTTGTTTTTATTTCTAAAGAGAAAAAATATCCCAGTCTTACCATCTACTGAGATTGTGTCTAAAGTAAAACGTACCTAGTAATACCTGCCACTTAATATTTAAGTACATATTCTTTCAAACTGTAAGCACCATGAGATGAGTCTTCTTTGTTTGTTTTATAACTGGCATCTTTCCCGAATACAAGTGTGGCACGTAATAGGCACTCAATAAATATTCTGTAAATTCAATAATAGTTAACCGATCTGAATTTGAAATGCATATAGGAAGATATCTTTCCATGCTTGTAAGTGAGAAAATGGAAGCATCATTTATTATGAGGTTGTATGAAGAAAGTACTTGGCATTCTGTCTCCTCTTCCCTCCCCTTCTTTATTCCAGGGATGTGGACATTGTTTAACATACACAAAACAATAAATGTAATACATCACATTAACAAAAAGGAAGTTAAAAACCATATGATAATATCTTATATGCAGAAAAGACATTGTATAAAACAAAAATTGTGGAGTGCCCCCGCCCATTGCCTACAATGCTCGCCTTAAGATGGCGCATGGCGGAAGCTCACAAAGTACTCAAAGTGCTAAACAACTTTGAGGAAGTGGCATGCAGGGGGCGTGGAGAGCACGGGAACATTGCATGCAACCAATCCTCTTGCCAGGGCTGGCTTCCGTACACGTGGACAGTGCGCTGAATTGCCGGGGTGCCTTTATAAGGGAAGCGAGCTCGCGGAAAGGGGAAGAAGATTTGTAACACTCCTGGGGAACAATAAACTGCTTAGAAGAAGATCGTGGTTTGTCGTTTGTAAATGCGACAAAAAATATCCTGCATGATCAAGACTATCAGCAAAATAGGGGTAGAAGGGACATTCCTCAAACAATACAAACCCTGTGTTACAGACTCATTGCTAATGCCATACTGGATGATGAAAGGCTGAAAATGTTCCCAATACAAACTAAAAAAAAAATGCAAGACTACCTTATTCATCTCCCCTTTTCCTCACAGTGCTGAAGTCCTAGCCAATGTGATCAAAAAAAGCAAAATAAAAGACATTCAGATAGGAAAAGAAGAAGTTAAACTATCCCTATTTACAGATGATATGATTAATATAGAGTAAGTCCTAAGGCATCCACAAAAGAAATCTCCTAGAAGTGGTAAACAAATTCAGTAAAGCGGCAGGATATAAATAAATTTACAAAAATCTATAGCATTTTTATACACAATGACAGTCTGAGACATATTTGAAGAAAACAATCCCATTTACAATAGCCACAAAATAAGTAAGATACCTAGGAGTAAACCTAACCAAAGAAGTGAAAGACATTTACAAAGCAAACTATGAAAAAATGAAAAAAAGAAATTGAGTACAATAAAAAAAAATGGAAAGACACCCACTGTTCTTGAGATGGAAGAATGAATATGAACAAAATGCCTGTTCTACGAAAATTAATTTACATAGTCAATGAGATTCTGATTCAATTGCCAGTGACATTCTTCACAGAAAAAGCCATCATAAAATTTGTCTGGAATTATAATATACTATATCATCAAGGCAATAATGTGCAAAAAGAATAAGTAGGAAGCATCTCACTATTTGCCTTCAACATATTTTATAAAGCATTAATAATCAAAACAGCATGGTACTGGTACAAAAGTAGACAGATTGACCACCAAAGGAACAGAATAGAGATTCCAGAAATAAATCCCAAGTTATTCAGCCAATTGATCTTTGACAAAGTGTATAAGACAATGTGGTGGAAAAAAGAAAGTTTTTCCGCAAATGGTAATAGAAGAACTGGATATCCATCTGCAGAAAAATGAAACTGAACTCCTATCTCTCACCATTAACAAGAGTAAACTCAAAATGGATCAAATATTTAAATGTAAAGCCTTAAACTATAAAACTACTAATAGAAAACTGAAGATAAACTCTTGAAGACATTAAAATAGACAAATATATCTTAAATAAGACCCCTAAAGCACAGGCAATAATCCCCCAAATAAGTGGGATTACATTAAACTAAAAAAGTTTCTTCACAACAAATGAAACTATTAGTGAGAAAAGATAACCCTCACAATGGGAGAAAATATTTACAACTAACTCCTCAGACAAGGGATTGATAATCAAAATAAATAGGAAACTCAAGGAGTTTACCTATACGAAAAAAAAAATTATTTAATTTAAAAAAATGGGCAAATGAATTGAATAGACAGCTCTCCAAGGAAGACGTTTTAATGACCAAAAAGCATATGAAAAATTGTTCAATGTCCCTTGTCATAATGGAAATTCAAATTAAAACGTGATGAGATACTGCTTAACTCCAGTTAGAAGGGTTAGGACCTGCCCTTCATTTTTCATGCTCCATCTTCCTGTGAGGAAATCAGAAAGGCACAATACATTCCATTGGTCAAACATTACTGACCTTTAGAGATTTAAACTCTTTGCCAGGAGGAAACTAGAAACAAACAGTATCTCTTTCCACACAATAATAAAATTATTATTTAGTAACATATACAATAAAGTCCAAAACTAACTGTCATTTTTTTTTGAGACAAATATACTCAACCTTTCAATCTTGGGTTATTTGAACCAGCTAATATGAAGAGAAAGGATAATATGTTGAATTTTACTAGGTATACACTTCCAGATTTTGTTTAGATTTGCTTTCTGCCTTTCTTCAAAGCTATTTTTGTTCAAAATTTTGAACTTATCAGTGATTGTGTACTTTTTTGGAGTCTGGTTAACATTGATATTTGGAAAAGGTGATTAATATTACAAATTTAAAATGCAACATATTCATATCACAGTCAGGTAGTGAAGAGGACTCCATATAGAGTACTAGAATATTACTATTCAATTGAAACTTCAAATAATTCATTATTTTATTATTTTTTAGAGAGATTTTTTCCTACAGGGCATGCATGCTCCCCAGGGACAGAGTCAGAAAGCCTGAAATCACCCCCCAAAAGGATGGCCACGCTGCAATCCCTTCTCCTCCATTCTCCTTTTGGGATTTTGGGCAAGCATACACAGGACCCATGGTTGACTACGTGGGAGTCCAGTGGCATAACCTTTGTACCATCTGCTGGTCCTGACTCATTATTATTTAAGGGCCATTTAATCCATGTCACTAAAAGAATGAAGTAACTTTTTCAAGAAATAGATCTGGATGGTGTTCATTTGGACATTTATAAGCAACTCTTCCAACTTTATCTAAGAGAGCTTGAAAGCCATCTTTAAAACTAAAATTCGAAGACTAATAATATGGCTTATATAGCTTAGTTTTCTTAGGAACTAGTTTATAATTCAAATGATTCATTCAATAAGACTATTTCATTTCTACATACAATACCTCATTATGTAGTTTAAATTTTTTGAGATAGTATATCAGTAATTACTGTTGGACTGAAATAACAACCTTTACTTTCCAAATATTGGTGAACATACTAGAAATATAATAATTTTCTTTGCACATTAAATTTATCTGAGATATTTTAATTATAATATCTTATTTCACATATTTTTTCAATTATTCTTTGAATAATTATTTGGAATGTTAAAAATTCTTGAGTTATGGCAGTTTTCAAATTCATTACCTTGCTTTGTGAAACATTTGCTATTTGAACAGTTTAGTACATATAGATGCAACAATTTGTCTCTTTAGTCTTCAGACCTCTCAGTTGACCTAAAAGTCCACTATCTATGCTAACATCATTGTTCTTTACAATGTGGTAAAGATTACTTCCCATTTAGTTCTGACTCCTATGTGTAAATTGCATGGAGTCTTTGAGTTAACAGGGATACTCTCTGTTCGATGCAGCTAAGTTGTTAATTTTTCCATGGAACGTTTTGTTTTACACTCTCCAGATTGCTTTATGTCTTCTGAGAACACAGAGACAAAAACATATTTTCGGTGACTCTTCATAAATAATCCAACACTGTCATTATTTATTTTTATTTCTATATTTTGTCCATCAAAAGGAGAATATGATTCTTTGATTTTGTAGTTCCTTTTTTTTTTTTCTCTTTACATGGTTTTCCTTTTGTTAACCACCATTGCTGCCAGTGTTTTATTTTTTTTTCTTTCTTTTTATACTTCTTTTATCTCCAATCTCCATAAAGGACTCTAAACCTTTTTCTATTACTTATAACACAAATTTAAACCATATTGGAAGCTTTACCATAAGTTGTTGTAAGATGTACCACCTTCACAAAATGTGATCTCGTGTTCATATTTAAAAAGTAAGACAGTTCAGGTGAGTCAGAAAACATTTGCAAGAAAAAACTAGTTCTATATTTCTGAAATTATTTCTGTCAGAACACAGGTACACTGTGTGCTGTAAACACTTTCATATAACACAATATGCACTGAATTGCCACTTTCATTGCTCACAAATGGAGGAAAGAAATAATAGTTGAGGGAATGAAAATTACTGACCGATTGTGTTGATTATATACATTTGCTATAAGGTATTCTATGTAGTGCCTGATGCAGAATCCACCCAACCATTTCATTCTATAAAGAGAAAAAATGATAAAGCCAGTGTTTTTAAGATCCTCTAAACTTTTAAAATAGAAATAAATAGATTTTATAAATGTTTTTCTTAACCCTGATAAAATATAATGTTCATAGCAGGGTGTCTGGTAACAAACTGTCTTCTGAAATTGCAACAGGACATTCCACATGCCTACTGGCCATTTAATTTAATGGGATTTTTATTAGTGTAAACACATTGGTTATTTAAACCACAGGGGTCTTTGTAGGTATAGGCATGAAGAAACCAGAAGAAAAAAAAGCTACAATTTTCTTTTTTTTTTAATTTAATACTTACATTTTGTATTCATTTATTTAAATTATATTTCTACTAACTTTTCCAAAACACATTTCCAAAGCATTTTACGGAATATCACTTTTAACAGGTGCAGACTAATTATGATATAAGGGAGTTGTTTTTAAATCATCCCCTTTTTTCAACTCCAAAGACAATACTGTTGTAAACAACTTGTGATTATATTTAATTTAAATCTGGTAACAACTTTAAATAGGCAGAAATAAGCTTATCCTTCAAAAAAAAAATTGGTTTGAACATCTGCTATCACATTTTATTTTCCTGGGTTCTGTGTGATGCCTAATATATACATTATGGCTTAATATCATACATGTAATTTATATTTAATATTTAGAAGTAAGTATCCATATTAGGAATTCTAGAAATTCTAGATCTATGAGATTGATACAGTATTTAGCTTCATGTAAAATATTGTGCTCAATGAGATAATCCGAAGTTTCTATAGTACCACTAAACCAGCATGTTAACGTTCACGTTTTCTTTGAGGTTTTTCATTTTTTAAATAATTCCTTATAGTTATTTTTATAAATGTTTTACTTGAACTAAGAGCTGAGATAGTTCAACAAACCAAATCAGAATATTATTGAAAGGTCATATTGAGCAGGTATAAAAATTTTAACTTAAAACAAGTGAATAATGACTGGTCCAGTGGTCTAGTGTTTAAGGGAGTCAGATGCCACATGACCAAATAGAGCTCCAATCCTGGCCCCAGTGGATTGAAAAACACACCAGATGCATGTACAGGCATATGCAAAATCCCAACAGGAGAGAAAAATGAAAAAGAGTTTGTCGCATGATTATGCCTCATTGAGGGATTCATTATCCCTCTTTCTTTCTTGCTTTTGGATAAGCACACATACCCTCTAGCAAACAAAAACAAAAGCAAACAAACAAACAAAAAGTAAATAAGTTTTAAGAAAAATCATGTGATCTTTCTTAGCAGAAAGATACATCTAAACACTTTTAAAAGGAAAAGTTTTGAAAAAATAAAAAAAAGGGAAGGAAGAGGAGAAGAAGGCTGATGAGAAAGACGTTAAGGAGTAACAGATTGGATTTCGGAAAAAAGAAGGCTCATTTTGGCTCCAAATCAAGATTCTTCATGCTTTTCTGTATCCATTCGAGTGTCTTTTTTTTTTTAGTTACACTTAATCACTGTACACCTTTACAGTGTACAGCATAGTTTTTTTTTTGCCAGCATGAATACTGTGTGTATTAGTCAAGTCAAAGACATTACTATATATATTATCATCAGTATATCATTATTTACTTTTTTTGAAACTTCGATGTCTCTGCATTTCTTTGGGGATCACTTTTGACAAAACTAGATTAATGTATAACACATCACCCAAAAGAACTTTGGAGAGTTAAGAGTAGTGCAATTTATACTGGAGAAATAGACATTAGCCAAGATTATCTCGAGAAAAACTAGGAAGTATAGTCAACCTCAGATCCAAACAGTGAACTTGTGACTTCAGCTATATGAAAACAATATGATGTTCAAGTGTGCAAAGTCAAATTTAAATAAAATAGAAATTTCCCCAACAAATATATGTGACAATATATTGTTAATAAAATTCAAAAAGTCTGTGATAGATGTGATACATACTAGATTGAACAATATGATGATTTTATATAAGAAAAAAGAGACGGAGAAAAAATGTTAGTAAAGTTAAGAGAACTGAGACTGATTCAAAGAAAGGAACATTTCATGGTCACTTATTTTTCAAGTTAGAAAGGACATCAAATATGTTTTCTTTTTTTTAAAAAAAGCTGTCAAAACTATTTTAAGATTACCATTACATGGGCCAGTGTTTCAATACCCTTTATATTCACTATGAGAAAGAGAAACAGCAATTCTTTAGGTTACATGTAAAGTAAGACACAGAAATAAGAGATGATAAGTAACTGTCAGGTGTTTGGTCATAGTTTTCTTTCCCCCTCTCTATTATGGTATAAGATGATATGGGAGCTATGAGGGTCTGTAATTTGGAGGCCCTGCTCTTTGATGTGAGAGTCAACAGAGGTAAGAGAGAATTATATTTCCAAAAGCTCTTCTGGCATCCTGGTTTTTGCAAATGTAGTTTGAATATTTTTCCTTTGTATTCTGTTGAACTTATACAAAATAAAGGGAAAATATTCCAACAAAAGACCCCAGACATCTAAATAGATTTTTCACTGATTATTGAGAAAACAGAGAACGCTCAGGTGACTTAAATACACAAAAGCCTACTGGGGAGAATATTATGTAAAATAAAATGCAGTTATGCTCCACTTAAGAATAAAATAAACACTTAAAATATGTATTTTTGTTTGCCTATAGTAAACTATGTATTTTAATAAACATAATATGTTAGTCTACACCTAGGAGTTCTTAGAAAGAAGAAGCTCAGCAAGGAAAAGGAATGTAGAGGAAACCACATAAAGTTATTTTATAATACCATTACTTGAATCAAGTGATAAAGAAAGAAATACATAAAGAAACTATGGAAAGAAGATATGTACAAAGAAAAATAAGCATAACAGTAAATTTCTCATCGGAAACAATAAAAATAAAAATGAGAAAACAATAGGAAAATACACAATATATTCTGATTTAAATAATAAATATCTTTTGAAGTGATTTAAATCATAAGCATATATTGAGTATATGTTGTTACTATTTTCAATACTCCTACTCACTCTTTTGTGTTGATCTACATTTATCTGTATCAGTTTTCTAGTACTGGAAGGATATTTTTTTCAGGAAAGAAAAAAGATTTAATGGTTTTTGTTTTAGATAATATTTAAATACTAAGACAGTCAAAACATGTTGACTAGGTTTTTCTATACATTATATTTACACAATCACTGAATTTACCTTTCCAAGAGAAGTTGCCCAGGGGAAAGAAAAAGCAACCTGTAATAGTTTCAGGTGCCCATACTGCTTTCTCAGGCCAGCTGTTCCCTAACAGCGCAAAGAACTAAAGGAAGAGGTGTCTTCTGAAACGATTTTCTTTTTTATTATTTTTTTGGAGAGGTTTTTTTGCTATAGGACACATGTGCTCACCAGACAGACAGAGACAGACAGACAGAAAACAAGATATCACCCCTCATGGGGGATGGCCACACCGCAATCCCTTCTCCTCTCAGGATCATGGGCATGCACGCACACGTACCCGGCGTGAGTTTTAAGCCACCAGGTCTGGGACTAGAACCGCGGTCGACTACATGGAAGTCCAACGACATAGACATTACGCTAACTGCTGGTCCCTGGAGGAATGTAGAGGAAACCACATAAAGTTATTTTATAATACCATTACTTGAATCAAGTGATAAAGAAAGAAATACATAAAGAAACTATGGAAAGAAGATATGTACAAAGAAAAATAAGCATAACAGTAAATTTCTCATCGGAAACAATAAAAATAAAAATGAGAAAACAATAGGAAAATACACAATATATTCTGATTTAAATAATAAATATCTTTTGAAGTGATTTAAATCATAAGCATATATTGAGTATATGTTGTTACTATTTTCAATACTCCTACTCACTCTTTTGTGTTGATCTACATTTATCTGTATCAGTTTTCTAGTACTGGAAGGATATTTTTTTCAGGAAAGAAAAAAGATTTAATGGTTTTTGTTTTAGATAATATTTAAATACTAAGACAGTCAAAACATGTTGACTAGGTTTTTCTATACATTATATTTACACAATCACTGAATTTACCTTTCCAAGAGAAGTTGCCCAGGGGAAAGAAAAAGCAACCTGTAATAGTTTCAGGTGCCCATACTGCTTTCTCAGGCCAGCTGTTCCCTAACAGCGCAAAGAACTAAAGGAAGAGGTGTCTTCTGAAACGATTTTCTTTTTTATTATTTTTTTGGAGAGGTTTTTTTGCTATAGGACACATGTGCTCACCAGACAGACAGAGACAGACAGACAGAAAACAAGATATCACCCCTCATGGGGGATGGCCACACCGCAATCCCTTCTCCTCTCAGGATCATGGGCATGCACGCACACGTACCCGGCGTGAGTTTTAAGCCACCAGGTCTGGGACTAGAACCGCGGTCGACTACATGGAAGTCCAACGACATAGACATTACGCTAACTGCTGGTCCCTGGAACAATTTTCTTAATATTTCTTTCCATGGTGCACATCTGCAGGTAATGAATTATTTCAGCTTATTACCTGATACAAATTTTAATTTAGTTTTGGATTTTAAGATATTTTTTCTGAGTGCAAAATTATAAGATGATAATTCCCTTTTCTCTTTTTTAGTACTTTAAAGCCGAGTCATTATTGTCTTCTCATTTTTATACCATTCAGTTGCAATTAAACAAATAATCCTATTAAAAATAGGCAATGAAATCAAATAGGTAATTTTTCTAAAGAATACATACAAATGGCCTACAAGTATAGGAAAATGTGTTTAGTGTGGACTGATCATTAGGGGAATGCAAAGAAAAATAATAATGGTATATTACCTCACATCTGCTAAGAGAAAAATAACAATGGTATATCACCTCATATCTGATAGGAGGCTATTATCCAAAAGATAAGACATGACCTTGTTGGTGAGGATGTGGAACAAAAGGAATTAATATACATCATTGATGGGAACATAAATTGAAATATCCATGGACAAAAATAGTGTAAAGACTCTTCAAAACATTAAAAATAGAATACTCATATAGTCCAGCAATCTCACATTTGGGGATATATCCAAAGAAAATAAAATGAATATCTTGAAGAAATATCTGTTTTCCCCCATTCATTGCAGCATTATTCACAAACCCAATATATGAGAACAATCTGTGTCTTGATGAATGGACAAATGAAGAAAATATGATACTTATAAATCTAAAATACATACATTAGTCTTCAAAATATTTATAAAAAAATGCATATTATGAAAAAACTATGCATGAATTTAAAAATGTTTCACATCAAAAAAACCTCATATTTTAATTTCATTTTCTACAAACTTTTTGAAGTCTCCTCCTACACATACATATGCACACATACAGTATGAGAGATTACTCAACTGTAGGAAAAAGATGATCCTGATATTTATGACAACATGAATGAACCTGAAGGACATCATGGTGAATGAACCTGGAAGACATTATAGCGAGTGAAATAAGCCAGGCACAAAACAACAAATACTACATGATCTTCCTCATGTGTGAAATCTAAAAATGTGTAACTTACAGGGACTAGCAGATGGTATAATGGTAACAGGGCTGCACTCACACATAGTTGACTGAGGTTCGAGTACCAGGTCCAGCAGCTAAAATCTCACGCTGGATGCTTGTGTACATTTGAACAAAATCCTGAGAAGAGAATGGAAGATAAGGGATTGTGGTGTGGCCATCCCCCAGGGGGTGGTTTCTTGCTTTCTGTTTCTTTGTCTCTCTGTTGAGCGCACATGCCCTGTAACGAATATCTCTCTCTCTCAAAAAAAAGTATAACTTACAGAAACAATAGAAATACAAGTGGGGAGAATTGGGAAAATGCTGACCAGAAGCTACAAATCTGCAATTAAAAATCAAATAAGTTCTAGAGAACTAACATACAGCATGGTAAATATTGTTAACAATAATAGAAAACTAAATTTTTCTAAGAGTATTAAATACTCATATCAGTATAAAAAAAAAGGTAACTCTGTGAGATGTTAGATAGATTTGATTGTGGCAATCATTCTATAATGTATACATGTATCAAAATGTCACACTGTACACTTGAAATATATACGAATTTTGTTTATATCTCAATAAAACTGACAAATGATAATGATTGTTTAAACAAAAATAATATAAAATGTAAGTTGTATTATTAACCTATGAAAAGCATATCTGAATAAAGAAAATAATAGTACAATATGTAAATTATAGATTACTAAATTATATAAATGAAATATCTAGGAGGGTGAAAAATTAAAATATATTATTTATTGGGGACCAGCAGTGGCATGGTGGTTAAGGTGCTGGACACTCCCACATGGCCGACTGCGGTTTGAATACTGAACCTGGTGGCTTGCTTTCTCACTTCCCCTCTCTTTCTCTCTGCGTATCTCTCTGGTCAAATTAAAATAATGACTAAATAAAATTAAATAAATAATTATTAAAAAAATATATATAACTTATTATTCTCATACTACATGTAAAGTGGGATATGATGATTGAAAGTGATACTGTGATAAACATGATAATATGAACCCTAAATTAGTCCATACAATTTAAAATATGAATTATAATTGATCAATCAGTAAAGGCTTCTAAATATAATCATAAAAATAACTGTAGAAGAGAAACCAAAAAAAAAAGAAAAGGAGGAAAATAAATAAACAAATAAGGCTGAAGAAATAATAAATTGGGACCAGCAAATGATGTAATGGTTACCTTGATGGACTCCCACACATAGACAACTGCAGTTTGAGTCCTGGACCAGGTAGCTTCAAACTGACATCGGGAGACCAGTAGATGTTGTAATAGTTACGTCACTGCACTCCCACATAGTCTGTTCGAGTCCTGAAACCGGCAGCTAAAAACTCATGCTGGATGTGTGTGTGCACACGCGCCCTAAATCCAGAAAGTAGGATGGAGTAGAAGGGATTGCAACATGGACATCCCCCTGGAGGGTGATTTTTTGTTTTCTGTCTCTGATGAACACACACACCCTGTAGCAAAAAAAAATCTCAAAGATAAATAAATAAATAAATAAATAACCTGATGATTTCATACTAAAAGTAAATGTTTTGAGCACAACTAAAAGACAGTGATTGCCAAGTGGAATAAAAAAGAAACTACATGCTGCCCACGATAGACATTTTAAATATTTTATTTAACTTTATTATTATTATTATTCTTTTCCCAATTTTGATCAGAGACCTAGAGAGCTAGAGAGAGAGAGACAGAGAAGGAAAATGAGAAAGCAAGCCACCAAATCTGGGACTCAAACTGCCATTGGCCATGTGAGATACCAGCACCTTTAACCACCATACTACCTTCTGGTACAAGCCAGCATGTGGCATGTTGGTTAAGGTATTCAGCTCCCACATGGCCAACTGGAGTTCAAGGTCCAGACCTGGGAGCTTGCTTTCTGACTTCCCTTCTCTCTCTTTCTCTCTCTCTCTCTGATGAGTTCACATGCCCTGTAGCAAATTTAATAATAATAATAATCATAAATAAATTTAAATAGTTCTTTTAAAAAAATTATACATATTTAGTGTATAAAACTCAATGTGTTTGGGGAAAGATATTTAATCATAGTGTTTATAGCTATTAATAGCAATGTGGTATTGGTACACTTACAATTTTTTAATAGAGTACATGTTATGTTAAGAGTTCTCAGCATGCAAATGTAGTAAAGAAGGTGAAAAGAAACTTGGGGAGGGGAAGGTTGTGTTTATGGACTGGATAATAGTGACAGCAGATATTTCACAAAAGTACAGCAGACATACTTGCAGTGCATGTATTTATCATGACATATGACATTGTAATCTCTGAAACTCAACTATGGCTTTAAAAGAATTCAAATCTAGAGAAGTATTTTTCTGATCACAATTGAGTTAAATCTGAATAGGAAAAATCTTAAAGTATTTGGGAGTCAACACCATCGTCTAAAAACATCATGAATCAAAATGGAAGTTGAAATCAAAAGTAGAAGGTCTTTGAACTATAAAAAATATAGTTTACCGGGACCAGCAGTTGGAGTAATGGCTATGTCGCTGGACTCCCATGTAGTCGACCACGGTTTGAGTCCTGGGCACGTGTGCATGCAAGCCCAAGATCCCGAGAAGAGAATGGAGGAGAAGGGATTGCAGCATGGCCATCCTCCCTGGGGGTGATTTCTCGCTGTCTCTCTGTCTCTCTCTGTCTTTCTGGAGAGCGTTTGTGCCCTATAGAAAAAAACCTCTCCAAAAAAGAAAAAAAAAAATAGTTTACCTTTGTGAGATGTCCAAAAGCAGTATATATGGAAAAGTTTATAGGTGTGATGTCCTCTATTAGAAAAGAAGTCTTGGGGCCAGAAGACGGTGTAGCAGTCACTGGACTCCCACATGACTAACAATGGTTTGAATCCCAGACCAGGTGCTTTGAAACATGCCAGGCATGTGAACATATGTGCCCAAGATTCTGAGAAGAGAATAGAAGAGAAGAGACATCCTGCTTATGACCAAGATGCTGAGTTGGGATTTGAAGAAACTGCCAACAGCGAGCCAGGCATTGAAACACCCGTACTTCCAAGTCAGTCAGGTGTGTTGGGCCCTTCCTCACACCATCTGGAATCGAAACAGGTTGTCAATAAGCCCCTGCAGCCCTTAGAACCAAAGCCTCCTGTAGTCAAACTCGAGCCTAAGCCTCTGCCAGACATAACTGGTCAGCCTGCCGGACAGCCCCGGCCGAAGAGCAACCACCAACCGCTGCAGCACATCCAACTGTGACAGCAGATATTTCACAAAAGTACAGCAGACATACTTGCAGTGCATGTATTTATCATGACATATGACATTGTAATCTCTGAAACTCAACTATGGCTTTAAAAGAATTCAAATCTAGAGAAGTATTTTTCTGATCACAATTGAGTTAAATCTGAATAGGAAAAATCTTAAAGTATTTGGGAGTCAACACCATCGTCTAAAAACATCATGAATCAAAATGGAAGTTGAAATCAAAAGTAGAAGGTCTTTGAACTATAAAAAATATAGTTTACCGGGACCAGCAGTTGGAGTAATGGCTATGTCGCTGGACTCCCATGTAGTCGACCACGGTTTGAGTCCTGGGCACGTGTGCATGCAAGCCCAAGATCCCGAGAAGAGAATGGAGGAGAAGGGATTGCAGCATGGCCATCCTCCCTGGGGGTGATTTCTCGCTGTCTCTCTGTCTCTCTCTGTCTTTCTGGAGAGCGTTTGTGCCCTATAGAAAAAAACCTCTCCAAAAAAGAAAAAAAAAAATAGTTTACCTTTGTGAGATGTCCAAAAGCAGTATATATGGAAAAGTTTATAGGTGTGATGTCCTCTATTAGAAAAGAAGTCTTGGGGCCAGAAGACGGTGTAGCAGTCACTGGACTCCCACATGACTAACAATGGTTTGAATCCCAGACCAGGTGCTTTGAAACATGCCAGGCATGTGAACATATGTGCCCAAGATTCTGAGAAGAGAATAGAAGAGAAGAGACATCCTGCTTATGACCAAGATGCTGAGTTGGGATTTGAAGAAACTGCCAACAGCGAGCCAGGCATTGAAACACCCGTACTTCCAAGTCAGTCAGGTGTGTTGGGCCCTTCCTCACACCATCTGGAATCGAAACAGGTTGTCAATAAGCCCCTGCAGCCCTTAGAACCAAAGCCTCCTGTAGTCAAACTCGAGCCTAAGCCTCTGCCAGACATAACTGGTCAGCCTGCCGGACAGCCCCGGCCGAAGAGCAACCACCAACCGCTGCAGCCCATCCAGCTGCCTCCCAAGTAGAGTCAGCAGAAGCCGCTGCCCACGCTGTTTCCGAGCATCATCAGGAATGTGCCAGCTAAGCCCGCGGGCACGCTTGGTCATGAAAGTGGAAGGAGGCATTGGGGTCAGACCATCTTCAAGACTGGTGATAGTTGGGAAGAGTTTGAAGATGGTGATTTTGGAGCCTCTCATTCTAAGAAGCCAACCATGGATGTTTTGAAAGAAAAAAGGAAAAAATATTCCCCATTTTGGCTTCCAGAATCAGTACCCTCAGTCTCCAACCACTCAACAGGGGAAAACAAGAACTTACCTGCTGTTGCTTCTCTGAAACCTGATTCTGAGTTACCAACCGCCTCGACATCTAAACAGTACTACTTGAAGCAATCACAATACCTTCCTGGTGTAAATCCCAGGAACTGTGTCCTTCATAGCCAGTGGGAAGGATGGAAACCCATACACGTGGGGCAATCAGTTATTCCCTAAATCACTGGGATCCATCGGGGCAGAACTTGCTTTCAAAAGGAGCAATGCAGGAAATCTTGGAAGTTATGTTACTTACAGTCAGTCAGGATTATCTCCCTTCCTTCCTCAAAAAAGAAGTGGGATTGGCCGGCCAGAGGATCCACTTGGCGCCTCTTGGTGCAACAGCTTCAGAATATACCTGAAACACAAAACCTGGTCAGGGGCAGTTTTCAGGATCTACTTTCAATCCTGCAGCAAATAATCTCAATATCATGAACCAGGTACAGCCAATTTCGTCTGTGCACGGGAGGACAGATTGGGTAGCCAAGTATGGAGGCCACCGGTAGGAGCCCCACAGCATCGCCCCATGGAGTGTGTGCAAGTCCCCCAGCCCTGGGAAATGTCTATAGATTCTATTTCTACTGAGTTCTGGAAGAAATATGCAGTCGTGGGTACTACGAAGAGCAAAAATTATCTATTTTCTTTCCTTCCTAGAAACAAAATGCATTTTCTTAGCATCATTGCTCACAGTGCTGATACATGGGTAGGACTTTACAAAATATTGAATAAACTATTTGCCAAAGTAAAAAAAAAAAAAAAAAAAAAAGTGTGAATATCCCCCTGGGACCAAAAAAAAAAAGGTGTGACTATCCCCCTGGGATCTCTCATGTGCCCTCGCACTATCTGTCTCTCAAAACAGTAGCCTCAGCTTTCAGCTTTGGAAGTGAAAATTTAAAGGTCAAATTAAACAGCAAGTAGCAAAAAAAAAGGAGAACAAGATCAGATTGGGAACCAATGAAAACTGAAAACAGAAATGAAAAAAGAAAAAAAAGAAAGAAGTAAAACTATTTTCATTCAGGACCAGCAGGCGGTGTAGTGATTAAGGCAGTTGACTTCCACATGGCCGACTGCCACGGACCCAGTGACTTAAAACATCTCAGATGTTTGTGCATGTGTGCCCAAAATCCTGAGAGGAGAAAGGAGAAGGGATGGCCATGTCGCCCCCCCACCCCTGGGGAGTGATTTTTCATTTCCTTCACTTGGTCTTTATCTCTCTCTCTCTCTCTTTCTTTGGAGAGTGCACACACCCTATGGCAAACAAATCTTTAAAAAGAAAAAAATAAAAGTCTTTTTTTCAAATATGATGTTCAAAGCAGAATATCCATTGAAACATATCTTTAAAAGCTGCTTAAATAAATATATAAGCTTATAAAATTTTCAGGTTACAAAAATCACACAAAAATTAATTGTATTTCTATACAAATCACAAATTAAAAGAAAAAAAATGAATTGCATTTCTACACAAATCACAAATTAAAAGAAAAACGCCTCCTATATTATCACATAACATGTATGAAATACTTAGGGATTAACTTGCCAATGATGTTCAAGATTTACGCACAATTAAAAAATGCTTAGATAAAAAAATAAATAATTGGAGATATATTATTGTGATGTCAATGCTTACAATTTGATCTGTACATTCATTGAAATGCAAATCATTGTTCCAACTTGCTTTTCCATTCCAATTGTAAAGCTGACTCCAAAACTTGTATAGAAATTCGAAGATCCTATAATAGTCAAAATATCTTGGAAAGACAAAATTGGAGCAGGGGACAAGCAGGTGAAGGAATGTTTACGTTGCTAGACTCCCACATAGTTGGCTGTGGTTTGAGTCCCTCGACCTGTCGACTTAAATCTCACACCAACCATGTGTACATGTATGCCCAAAATCCCGAGGGGAGACTAGAGAAGGGATTGTAGCATGGCCATTGCCTCTGGTAAGTGATTTCTCACTTTCTGTCTCTCTGTCTCTCTCTCCAGTGATCACATGCACCCTATAGCAAAAATACCTCTCAAAAAATAGAGATATAACACTATTTACTTTTAAGACTATTTTTTTAATGTTATAGTTTTCAGAGAATATAACATTGTGTCAAGATAGATAAACCAATGAATAGAACAGAACAGTGAGAATAGAAGTGGACCTTGGAAGACATACATGAATAATTTTCAATGCATTTTTAAAGGCATTTCACTAGAGAGAAACATCTTCCCAACAAGTGGGGCTAGAATAATTAGACACTCATAAGTTAAAAAAACAAAATTAAAAAAGCTTTAACTGATACATTTCACTACATACATAAATTAACTCAAATGTAAAATAAAATTTAGAACTACAAATTTAATCATTTTAGTAATAAGTTTGGATTAGGTAATGATTTCTTGGCAACTGTAGAATGACCCATAAAATAAAAAAAAATGATAAGTTGAATGTCAAGTTTTATAACTTTTTCTTCTAAAGGTACTGTTAAGAAACAGAAAAGAAAAATGGCATGCTTCAAAAAGTTTGCAAAGCATTTGTTAATAAACATCTTGTATCTGGATTAGATAAAGAACTTCCAAAATTCAATAATATAAAGAACAAACAAATAATAACACTGGCAAAATATCTGAACAGATATTTTAGCAAAGAAGATGACAGGCACATGAAAGATGCTCAATAATTAGTTGCTACTGAAAATACAAAATGTAAATGAGAATGAGATAATACTGCAGGCTTATAAAATGTTTAAAAGTGAAAAGACTGACCATAAATAGTTGGGAAGATTGTAAAGAAACTTACACACTGCTATAGAGAGTGCAAAATGATGTCAACACTTCGCAACACAGTTCAGTTTCTGAAAAAATTAAACACATAGCTAACAAATGATCTAGCCAACCCATCATAGGTATTAAAACCCAAGAGATATTAAAACATAAATTTATTACAGAGACTTGAATATACACAAAGATTTCTGGCACCTTCACTTAGAGTAGCCAAAACCTGGAATCAACTTAAATGTCCAAGAACAGATGACTGAATAAAGAAATGGTGACATGTCTTTACACTGGAGTTCTAGTCAGCAGATCATAGGATGATCTGTAGAAACCCACAGCTGCAAGAATGAATCTCAAAATACGCTAAAGTAAGAAGTTAGAAAAAAATGCACGTTTAATAACTAAAATTCCATTTATATGACTTTTTCCAAAAGTTAAACTAGTATCTAGTGACAAGGCAGATCAGTGATTTTTCTGGAGATGGATGAAGGTTCAGGAAGGCATAGATTTGAGAAAATACAAAGGAAAATGAGGAAACATCTTGATTTTGATGATGATTTCATGAGTATGTACATGGGTCAAAAGTTATAAGATACTATGTTTTAAGAGTGCAGCTTATTACTTGTTATATCTAGATTAAGCATTATAAAAACAAATCACACACATATACAGATTGTATAAAATAATATATGTATATATACATGTATGTATATAAATATACATGATTTATATATAAAAATTTTATATATATACACACACATGTGTGTGTGTGTGTGTGTGTGTGTGTGTGTATACATATAAATGTTTTTCTTAGCGAAAAAAAAAGTGGTATAGGGAACATGCACTTACCAGAAAGACCGAGAGAGACAGAAAGAGAGAAAGTGAGAAATCACCTCCCAGGGAACCAGCAGTTAGCGTAATGGCTATGTCGCTGGACTCCCACTTAGTCGACCACGGTTCGCATCCCAGACCTGGTGGCTTAAAACTCAGGCCGGGCGCGTGTGCGTGCACACCCAAGATCCCAAGAGGAGAATGGAGGAGAAGGGATTGTGGCGTGACCATCCCCTCTGGGGGGTGGTTTCTCACTTTTTGTCTCTATGTCTCTCTCTGTCTGTCTGGCGATCGCACACGCCCTATAGTGAAAACCTCTCAAAAAAAAAAAAAAATCACCTCCCAGAGGGGATGGCCATGCTACAATTTTTCTTCTCCATTCTCCTCCCAGGATTTTGGGCCTACATATGTACATGCCCAGTGTGAGTTTTAAGCCTACAGGACTGGATTCAAACCATGGGCCATGTGGGAGTCCAGCGCTTTAAGCACTAATACACCTGCTGCCCCCTAAAATAATATTAAAAATCCCTACAATCCCATTTGTAGAGTAGAAGCTTTGCTGGCACAAAATGATGGGTATGTGGAAAAAAAATGTCTTTTAACAAACATTTTTTAACATACTTTTTTGAATTATTAACATTTGTTATCAAATAAGTCCCAGAAATATATCTCCATTTTATACTTCGTAAGCTGACAGCTATTCTGCTAAAAGTTATGATTATATGAGTGGTTTAAAAATGTCCATGGAAATGCTTATCATGAAAAAACTATGAAAAGATCTCAAAAAATTTTCACACCAAAATAAACTCACACTAACTTGTTACATCATGTGTGAACAAGATAAAGTGTAAGGTGCTAAGAATAAGACACCAGCTTAAAAAGGGACCCTGTCAGAACAGCATGGATTTTGCTGAAATTAAAGTAAAAGCAAACATCAGATTTACAAAGTGAAGCTTTGGTGAAAAAATGGAGGTAGTATTAATGTTTAGAAAACAGTTCATGGGGATAATGTCCCAAAGAAGTCAGCACTTCACAGATGGATAACTTGTTTAAGAAGAGACTAGATGCCAGTCAGTGGCATGTCATTTAAGGTGCCTGGATCCCACAAAGAAGACTGTGAGGTTCCAGTGCTAGATACACCAGCTAGGAAAAGGTGCTGGGCAAGTGTGTCTGTATGCCCACAATCTCAAAAAGAGTAATGGAGGAGAAGGGACACAGCATGGCTATATCCCATGGGAGATTCTTTCTCATTATTTCTCTCTGGCAAGTGTACATACTCTCTAGCAAATTAAAATGATCTTTGAGGGCCAGAAGGTGGCATGGTAGTTAAGGTGCTAGACTCCCACATCATTGACCATGATTCAAGTCTCAGACCTGGTGACTGGTGTTCTTTCTTTCTTTCTCTCTTGGTCTCTCTCTCCCTTTGGTGAGCACACGAGCCTTGTCACAAAATAAAAATAATAAATGATAAATAAAATTAAATAAATAATTCTTTTAAAAATTAAAAATGATCTTTTGATGATAATGCATATGGAATTATTATTCACTAATACATAATATATATAAGCTGAGAACATACATTTTGTGTGCTGTAAGGAACTACAGTAATTAAGTGTAAAAAATTTAAAAATTAATAACCATAAATAAATTAAAATTTTAAACATAAAAGAAAGGACTGTTGAAAACAAAACCTATAGTGGCAAACCATACACATCAATTTTCAAGGAAAAATTAATCTTATTTGTGTCCTAGTTAAAGAGAATCAACAAGCAATAGTAGAAACAATAGTAGACAACATAGACATCTTAATCGGTTTAGCTTACACCATTCTGACTGAAAAATTAAATTTAAGCAGACTTTTTGCTTGACGGGTACTGCACTGAGATAAGCTGTAGACAAGAGCAGAGCTTTCTTTCTTTTTTTTTTCTTTTTGTTGTTTTGTTTTGTTTTGTTTTGCTATAGGGCACATGTGCTTGCCAGAAAGACAGAGAGAGACAGACAGAAAGTGAGAAATCACTCCCCCAGGAGGGATGGTCACTCCACAATCCCTTCTCCTCCATTCTGCTCTCGGGATTTTGGACACACACGTACACACGCCCCGCATGAGTTTAAGCCACCGGGTTCGGGACTCAAACCACGGTCAATTACATGGGAGTCCAGCAACATGGCCATTATGCTAACTGCTGTTCCCCCTATTTCTTCAGCTAATAATGTAAAGAAAACTACATTTCCAGTACTGTGAGTCTTTTTAGAGATGGACTAAATGGCTGGTATCATTGTTTACAGCAATGTTTTGAAATTTATGGGCCTAATTTTGAGAAATAAAGTTCCTATTTTTATTTTTATTTTTTAAGGTCATTGTCCACAAATGTTTTGAAGTTCCCTTGTTTCATTTTGAACAACTGTCTTATTTTATATTATAGAGCTATATTTCAAACTTTATCTTGAGGGGAAAGCAATTGTCTTTCCAGACTCTTACTATGTCCAGACCAGTTTAGGCACTATTCAATATGGTCCATGAATTTATCAGTTATAAGAACAATAACTGAATAAATCTACCTTTCTATATTGATTTCATAAAAGACTTACAGATTTGGAGACGTGCCCTAGATCCCGAGAGGAGAATGGAAGAGAAGGGATTGCGGCGTGGCCATCCCCCCAGGGAGTGATTTCTCGCTTTCTGTCTCTCTGTCTCTGTCGTTCTGGTGAGTGCACACGCCCTATAGCAAAAACCTCTAAAAAAAAAAAAAAAAAAAAAAGCTTACAGATTTGAAAGCTACAAAATTAATTAATTTCAAAAAAGAATCATAGACCAATAAGGAATATATGCATAGCAAGGAAAAAAGTATTAGGTTTTCAATCTATTTGATTCTCAAACGTTGCACTAGAAAGAACTCCTTAAGATTTATTTTGTAACTTTAGGCTGTTACTAAGTTCTTCATAAAGTGGATATTATAGAAATAGCCAAGGTGAGCTGAATTGATTAGCCTTGTTGGAAGAAAAAGAAAGGTCATTTTAAAAAGAACAATTATACTAAAATGTCCTTATTTCAGGAGAACTTCATCATAATGCTGGATTTAAAGAATGGTATTACCTCCTGCCTTATAGGTTAACTGTTGTTGCATTTTTTTTAACAAGTCATTATGTTGGAAAAGGTGTATTTTTTAATATTTAAATCCAGGTTTAAAAGATTATGTCATAATGATGATCTTCAGTATATGGAATACTGATGTTGTACTGGACTTCACTCACTTCATAAGAGCTATTCTGTATCACATGGTCTTTGTTCTCCTTTTAGGATAGCTTCTGTATTTCTCCTTACATAATCTTTTTATAAGCAATCTGCTCATGTTTACATCTATAATATTCAGGTGAGAACCAGCCAGTGGCACAGTGATAGTGCAATGTCTATGATCTAGGAACCATGGAGAAGATTCCAGGCTTACATTCCAAGACCTCCCTGAATACACTGGGCATGCAGGGCACCTACCTGGGATCCTGACTGGCAGAGGAGGCTGAGGCTGGGAGTGGAACGCAACATGAAGACCTGCTAGAGGTAGCTCTCTGCTTCTTTCTCTCTTTTCTGGAAAGAAAACAAAACAAAACTAAAAAATCCTCATTTGGCATGATAAAATGCATATTCCTTAGCATAGACAATAAACTCTTTGACATGGAAGCCATTGTAACTTTCAACCTCATTGCTTGCCTTGTTGAAATTCAAGAATATAGATACAACCATGATGGGTATACATTAGAGCAACTCATGAAAAATGAGATGATCAAGAGAAAAAACACTTTAAAACACTTTTTCAATAGTCTAGTTTAAGAAATGGGACCTGAGTTTTGACAGCACGTGTAGAAATTTAAAGTTTACTTGCAATTTAGAAGTTACATTGATTCATGTTGTGAGAAGTTGGAGAGAAATAGAAGTTGATAATGACTTCTAACTTACCTGCATGACTGAATGTACACAAAGGAAAGAGAAGGAAGATCATTTCAGTCTTGAGTTAAATTTGTGGAGTTATTCACAATGCTTTCAGTTTTTCATATCTGTAAAATACAGAAATATGTGTCAAAACTTTAGGAAAGTGGCAAAATCAAGGTTAAATAATTGAGATTTATCAGAACACAGATAATAAGTCAGATAAAGAACTGAGTCACTCAGGAAAAGTCACTTTTCTGAAAGAAGACTCAAGATGGTTCCTGGGTATAAAGAAGATCAGGAAATAAAATTGGAGTGGAATTCCTGGATGAAAACCAAGATTAGCAGAGAGAGTTAATGCATAACAAATATGTTACTACAATTTCTTGAGTTGGATTGGAACCATTTGCAAAATCTAATAGATTCTGAACAGGAGTAGCACCAGGAGCCAATGTCTTTTTTCTTGCTCTCTTCCTTTGTCATGGCAACCTGGGAAAGCAAATTCTCCAAATGGAGTAGAGTCAAAAGATAGAGAATACATAATCAGCTTGTATTGAAATTGTTATAAGCAAAAATAAATTTTATGTTAATCCACTGAGATTTTAGAGTTCATATGTTACAAGAACATGGCCTGTTTTGTTCCGCCTGCAATAGTAAAAGCTAGCAATATCATATAGCCAAGATAAAAGTGGATTTCAAGAAAAAAGAGTTATCAAATATAAGCCAAGCAAAATGAAAATGAAATATAATATGAAGCTATTGTAGTTATTGATTATGTGGGAATTGGTGATACTACTGCCAATTTTCCAATGACTCTCAGAGGAAGAAGCAAGATAGTTTTCATTTGTGGAATTAAAGGAGGAAAACAAGTCACTGTAAATTTTATTCTTTCAAATGTTGGATGATAAGTTGAAGAAAAGACAATGGTAGAAGGTAGGAAAAGTAATTGGGTTAGATTTGAAATGAAAAAATATATATATGGGGTATTATAAAAATTCTGAGTTACTGGGACCAGTAGTTGGAGTAATAGCTATGTTGCTGGACTCTCATGTAGTTGAATGTGGTTGAAGTCCCAGACTTGGTAGCTTAAACTCACGCCAGGCATATGTGTGCATGCCCAAGATCCTGAGAAGGGAATGGAGGAGAAGGGATTGTGGCGTGGCCATCCCTTCTGGGGGGTGATTTCTCGCTTTCTGTCTCTCTGTCTCTCTCTGTCTTTCTGGTGAGCGCACATGCCTTATAGCAAAAACCTCTCAAAAATTTTTTTTGGAGTTATTATTTTGATGACTCATTATTATAGTCACTGCAATACTCATATTTATTAATATTCTGTTATGACAAGATGGAAAATGCACCCCTAAATTTTCATATGGAAAAGTAATAGGCATTTCACTAACAACAAAAGGAAAATGATAACCAATTATTTTGATGTGAATATGAAAATTGGAAGTTATTGTTGCTAATTTAATTTTAGTTAAAAATATTGTGAATTACTACTTAATAAAAATATTTTTTCTAATGTACCTCATTTTTAATAATTGCCAGAATTTAGGGAAGCAGAAAGTAATGAACTAACATGTATTTTTCCTTCAAGGAAAGGTTAAAGTATTTAACACTAACATGAAAAGAACATCGGAATTTTTACATTACTCTGAAGTTCAAGTCCTAAGGTTTATGATTTTTTGAACAAGAAGTATAAAGACCCTAAAACTTACAGTATATTTATTAGGCCAAAATATATAAAAATAATACAAATAAGAAATTTGCTACTTTAAATTTTATATTTTAATATATTGAGTACCTATTGCTTTTACTAAAAACTACCTGATTTTTCTAAGTAAAATGCAGTATACTTATTTTCACCTTGTTAGAAAAAAAAAAAGTCTACCAGAAGTCAATTTAGTGGGAAGAAAATTCTATAATAATTAGAACTTCACACAGGGGTTCTAATTGAATTTAGCTGGAGCAAGACTAATGTACTCTTTTAGCAGAGCTGAGTCAGTTCCTTGACACTGAAGAATATTGTTTTACTATTCTTCCCTTGCCTATTATTATAAAGGAATGAAAACTGGCATGGGTTACAAGACAAGCTTCTGCCTTCCTTGTAGTAGTGGCAGTTTTCAGTAGGGAGGAAAAATGATTATAGCAGCAGTCGTAGAAAGAACTATTCATGTACTACGAGCCTACGATGTTTAGAGCATGTACGAACTATGATCTTGTCAGCTATTCTGCCCCATTGAAAGAACCTTTCCAACATAAAGACGTTCTAGAACTGCTTGAACACTGCAGGCATAAATAACATTATTGTTATTCAATTTCTTTCAAAACAAATAAGGCAAATATCATGAATAATCCATATTTTCTGTGTGTACACAGGAGTATTCCACTAGGTTCCAAAGACAATGCTTCCAACACGCACATCACACATGCATGCATTCATTCGTTAATGCAGTAGCTTAAATGTATTGCCTACTAATATGTGTTAGGAACTGTGCTAGGAATACAAAATATAATAAGACAGATATCTTCCTCTCATGTGCTCAAAGTAAAATTGTAAAGACAGATAAATACAGATAAATATAGATAATAATATGGATAAATACAGATAAATACAGATAAATAAAACATAAACAGGCACTGTGATAGTATTCTATGCCTAATTCTTGGGGGTACAAAAAAGAAAGACATCAACTCAATCTTGAAGGTCAAAAAATGTTTTCATGAATAAATCTTAAAAATTCTCTTTGTACCCAGGCCACGACAGAGGCTAAAGATAAAATTAAGGACAGCATGCTATTGTAGGTACAACTGGAGCAGAGATGCAAATGAAAGTAAGATGAAAGATGAAGCTGGAGAAGCAGAGACAAGCAAGAACATGCAAACATTTTGCCCTGCTCAAAAAGAAGTGGACATGATTATGTGGTCATTTGAGAATCAACAACTACAAACAAGTGCATCAAATAAATGCTCCAATTAATAAATGTGCTGTTAGATCTGTCAGTTTATTAGAAAATTCTTTCTGTATTTAAAACATTATTGATGAAATAGCAGAGTCAGTACTATATGCTGACAAAGAATATAGACTTTAAAATCACCTACCTTAGTTCAAACACAACTACAGACCTAACCAGCTATAATATCTGTGTCTCTGTTTTCTCATCAGGAAACTGGGGGTTATTACAGCATCTAACTTGTAGGGTCATTGTGGTGACTAAGCAACTTAATACAGTTAGTAAATTAGAAGTGTTAAATAGTAATCATGTATTTGTGTGTGCATATACAGGCTATGTTATATTTTTGTAAAGGCAGTACTTTGCAAAATAAGTTTATACAGGGAGCAAAGTTCTTTTCTTGATTCTTAAAAATATTCTGCATTATAGTACAAAGTGCATATTCTTTAGCATATACAAATATTTTTCAAAACCTAAACCAGTTGTACTTTTACAACTTTTTTTTCTTGCTCTGATAAATTTATGAAAAAGTAATACAATAATGAAATATATACATCAGCTATGACTGGATACTTTCCATCCACAGCAAGTGCAATAGTCAAATTCTCAAGAGCTCAACTCACTGAAGTTCAGAAATGATAAGCATTAAAATATGTCAGCAGTTATTATACACTCTTCTTAGAACTGCTGATGTGAGGGATTACAGCACAAAAATAACACAAAAATCGACCTGGTACAGTTGGCTCAGCTGAGGTGAGAAAGCTCCTAGGAAGTGAGTGAACAATATATCATCAAGTCAAAAAAGATGCATGTTTTAGGGTGATATTATAGGACTGTTATATGGATGAATATTATATAAGATGTACAATATCTAATACTGTGATAAGTAATTAATTTCTCTTAGATAGAGAAGATTCTCCTAAAGAATTGGTAATACAACTCATTTTTTTCAGAGTTTTTTTCTATAGGGCATGTGCGCTCTCCGGATAGACAGAGACAGAGAGACAATAGCGAGAAATCACCCCCCAGGGGAGATGGCCACGTCACAATCCCTTCTCCTCCATTCTCCTCTCAAGATCTTGGGCACACATGCACGCACACGTGCCCAGTGTGAGTTTAAGCCACAAGGTCCGGCACTCAAACCACAGTCGACTACATGGGAGTTTAGCGACATAGCCATTACGCTAACTGCTGGTCCCAATATAACTGATTTTTACATGTGGTTTCCTAAATTCATTTTACTCATGGAAAGCCACATTTCATAAAATATTTACATTGTAGTTCACCTTATATTTTTGGTTAAAGTGAATAATATAGCTTGAGTGTATGAGCTAGTATAAAAACGTGCTAGGAAAGTTCTAGTGCTGTGGATTTTTTAATCTATTATAAAACATTTTTCAATTATTTTTATTATTCAAAGATCATTTATTCAAGCAATATTTTTGAGCAATTTTTATTTGCTTAAATAATTAATTCACTTCATCTAGTATTGCAATTTTTTTCTATAATTTTTTAATTTGCTATAGAGCACGTGCGCTCACCAGAGAGAGTGGGAGAAGTGAAAGTGAGAAAAAAAGCCACCAGGTCCAGGACTCAAACCATGGTCAACCACGAGGGAGTCCAGCACTTAAACCACCATGCCACCTGTTGGCCCTGAGTAATTTGTTAGTAGATATTGTCCTTGGATTTATGTATTTGGTGACAAAATTAATGTCGTTATTGCCAAAGAGAGTCATAGTTTAAAAATTTACAGTGAAAAAGCCTGGTGTATTGGAGAGACTTAAGGTTTCTAAGTCTGGGAGGCAGAATGAAGGGGAGGATGAGATAAGGTGGGCATGAAGGACTTTGTAAGCACCGCTTACGTGTTTGTATTTTATCCTAAGAGCAACAGAAAAGATTTGAGCAGATACTTTTCAAAAATGTCTTGTGAAATGTCTTGAGTTTATCTCATTATCTTCCAAATTGTCTTTGATATGATTAAAGAAATGCAAAAACAACAAAAACAACAACAACAAAAAAACAAGTCCAAAAGATATACATCGTCCTGAAAAACAGGAAATGATTATGTAATAGAACAAATTGCATTGCTGGAATGAGCAAGACTGACAAACAGGTTTTAACTCTGAGCTAGATAAATAGTAAAACCCCTTGGAATATGTGTCAGAATTTTGAAAAAAAAATCTCTCCAGGCTGGGACCTGCAGATCGCATAGTGATTATATTGCTGGACAACCATGTGGTTGACCCTGGTTCGAGTCCTGGATCCTGCAGGAGAGAAGGAAAAGTCTTATACATGAGCAGATCATGTGGCATTTAGGGAACATTAAGACCCTAAGAACAGAATTAGGGAGATTTATATCAAGCAAGGGGCATCTCTAGACACCAAATCTTCATTTATCAACAGTGACTCTTGGCAGATACTGAGTACTGAGTGAAATTGAGAGAGAGAGAGGAAGAAGGAGTTCAGTATAGACAAAGTGAAGAAGGCCTTGCAATAACAGATTCCTAATGGTCAGTACGGCTAGTTACAAAAGTTGTGCAGTGTGCGATCCAACTTCGTGCTGTTTCAACCAATACAAGAGGAAGGATGGGAGTAAGCTCTGCATAAAAATTAATTCCTGTTATTTCTTCGTTCACCCCAGTTACAATTGTGCGCTCTCTAAACTATGGCTAAAAGCTGATTTCTGCAAAATTGCCAGGTGCTTTCCAAGCATTTGCCCCACTATGGAAAAAAAATTCCTGCCAGTCCTCTCCCACCCCCACTGCATGTGAAAAAAGTATTTTTTTTAGGTCCCTAACTACTATTCTCATTCTAATGATGCTTTGCCTGGGGCCCAACAGATGGCATAATGGTTATGTCACTGGATTCCCATATAGTTGAGGTTGGAGTCCCGGACCCAGCGGTTCCAGGTGGGTGCATGTGCATGCGTGCCCAAGATTCGGAGAGGAGAATGGAAGAGAAGAGATTGCTGCATGGCCATCCTCCTCTGGGGGTTGATTTCTCACTTTCTGTCTCTCCCAAGCAAGTGCACACCCCTTATAGCAAAAGTCTCTTAAAAAAAGCCCTGGCTAGTAACCCCAGCACTTTAACCAATGAATATTTCCGTCCTTGAAGAATGTTTCATTTGACCTTTCTCATCTTATAAACCAGATTAAAGAATTCTTTACTCACTTCTGACACAACTTTCAATAACCTCTTTTCTTTGTTTTAATCTTAGACCTAAGCACTCTATGTATTACAATTTATCAAACCCTTAATGAATGAGAGCTTGACAGATTGTGTCATCACTTTGATAATTATGACTTCTTTTCCTAGAGGACATGGGAACACAGACGTGAAGTCAGGAAAGCCTAAAACTTCAAACAGTTACCTCCAAGGTATTCCTGTTTTCACAGGAATGATGGCTATAAATACAGATGTGCCCTGCTTTGAGAAATTTAAAGTATGTAAAATTTAAATGTTCAGAATAGATGATGAGTTTTCTTATGCTTCTGTTAGTGGGCACTTTAATGCATTTAAATTATAGTTCAATTTACCCATGAAATGAATTTTTCCTAACATTGAAAATACTTTTATTGTGCAAAGAAGGGTAAAAGATATATAATTTGTCTTTGTTTTTCACATAAAATCTTTTAAAAATAAAAATAATTAGCAAATGTCTCAAAACCCTGATTTTTTTTTTGTTATTGTTTCTTTTCTTCGTTTTCTCTTATGATAAATCACACTTTACAGGACACACAGCAAAAGACAAAATAAACTGTTGACTAAGTTTTCTTTACATGATAATGACATATTATGTTTAAATAAAATGAAGTAGTCTTTCATTTTAAGAATATTTTAAGTGAACAACTTGCAAACTAATCCAGAAATCTTCCCAATGCAGTGAATATTGTGAACATTGTTCAGAATTAAATAGGAATCATTTGTGCTAACTGGTACTAAAATCCTGACTAAACTGAGTCAAAAGTCCATGGAGATGTTTTCTCATGCTAACATACCTGGTAACAGAAACTGCTATTTAGAGAACTCTGCCAAAATCATAACCTTATACAAAGACCATCACGACCTGACACAAGAAGTAATTGTGTAAAATCTTCTGCCCTGTGACTATCCAACCTTGAATAGACATGGCCTTTGTTATTGATCCTGGTAGACACAGGTAATTGTTTCAAAACAAGTGCTATAAACCCCTCTCTCCCTCCCTGTCCACTTTTGGGGTTCCCTATAAAATCTGTTCAAAGTTTGAAAAACCTCTGTGAGCATGCTTTGGGACTTCCTGGAATGCACTCATTCAGACTGCACACTGGCTGAGGTCCTCATATTTGGCTTAGAATAGACCTTTTTAAAAATTTTACAAAGTTTATTATTTTCCCTTGAAAATCCAGAAATCTTGCCAATGCAATGAGTATAAGAGATTGTCCTGACCTGGGGGACAGTCAAACAGGTTTCCTGAGGGAAGGAGTGAGAGATGGGACAAACAGCATGGAGACAACGCAGTGTTACAACTCTTCAGGGTCATCCATTTATTGTGGGCAGCATGGAGACAACACAGTGTTACAACTCTTCAGGGTCATCCGGAGAAGACATGGTGTCACAGCTCAGGGTCGTCCAGAGACGAAGTGGTGTCACAACTATTCTGGGTCTTCAGGGTCATCTGGCGATTGTGGGCCAGGGATCGTGGTTATATACATGTTGGTGGGCCGTGATTGGTTGAATGAAGGATAGTAAAAAGGTGAGTTATGATTGGTTGATTTTGTGGACCAATCATGAGGTGCCGGATATGCAAATCTGAGGGATTCTAAGCTCACCGATTTACTATGGGAAGTGGTTTATCAGAATATGGTTTAGCCAACTGTAGCCTTTGTAATTGTTTGCTGAGAAACTGAAACCTAAGGGTGATAACCGCTGGTGCACAGCCTCCCACAAGAGGTAATAAGCATTTTCAACCCTGTTACATCCACTTTTTATTCTGTCCTATTCTTTTCTAATTTGGCTACATGCTGACCAAATTACTGAATGGGCTTTAATATTTAAGATTCAGTAATATGAATTGACTGTAGAAGTTCATCCAACACCTCCCCAAATCTCTCATCTAAGTGTGAAAGTAGGGCTGGCTAGATGTGTGAGAAAAATACATAATCTTTTATTTCACCTTCAAGTGAACTAGTGTATTTTGAGAATATCCACTGCTCCAAAACATCTCTGAATATTTATTATGATGCTAAGGTTTCACACCTTTATAATATCACCCCTGTAAACTTGAGAAAGAATTTTGGAAAACACAGATGAACACTGACAAAGGACAGATAACACCTTACTTAGTATATGCTAATCACTGGATCTGAGAATGGTAAGAGTAGAAATAGATACAGCAGTATTGGGACATGTTTAATGCTTGTCCCCCTTCTCTGTACCAGGTCATTTATTATTCCTGTACACCTGTTGTCATCAGATTATATTTTTAGCATGTCAAAATTACCATCCTCATTCTTGTCCTAGCTCATTATCTGTTTCACTTTACACAGTGTCCTAAATTCCTGTGAGTTTCTAAACACAACCTTTCTCTAGGAACATTCTTACATAATTCATTCTTTCTTCATCTGGTTAATGCAAATAATTCTTCATAGCTCAGCTGTCAGTCACCTTTCCTGGCACAGATCATAAACTCCTCCTTTTTTGGCCTCAGTGCTGCAGAACTCTGGGTGTCCCTCTATCCTGGTGATTCTGTAATTGCTTCCACTGTTGCTGCTGCTTGCAACTTGTCAGCCCAGATGACCATGCAAGCTTGAAAGAAAGATTCATAGAGGGTGTGTGTCCAACAAAGATCTTCAAAAATGGAAGATTTTATCTCTCTCAAGAGATATAATAGGTGACGTTTAGTGTGATATGGCAAAAAATGACCTGGTAAAAACTCTGAAGATCAGAGTCTGTCAAAGACAGGGTTTTAACTCTTCAATTTTGGCTTTTTCTGGTGTTCACACTAGCCATAGAGGAGGCTAGGAACTTGTGTATTATTTAAATTTCTAGCTTAACAAAGGACATTCCCAGCATATCTGGTATACAGGTTGGAGTACAGTTGTATTTTCAGTTTTAGAGGTTGGTAGACTTAATGGCTAGCATTTGTAAATGTTTTCTTTTCAACACATTTCTAAGGCTGTAAGAAAATATCATTTTTGCAATACTTGCTCTGATCTCAAGAACCTTCTGAAAACTAATATAGTTTTCTTTTTTTCAGGTACCATGTACATTTTCTAAATTTAATCTCAGAATATAATTAGAAGAATACATAAAAGTAGAATCAGACTCCATTGGATTAGTTTATTACATTTTGTTCCAGGCAACTGCTTTGCTATACTCATGCTATTTAACTTATAGAAAATACAGCTTATTTTA
>NW_006207105.1:124535-136630 GCF_000334495.1 Tupaia belangeri chinensis
GGAAAGACTGTCATGACAAATATTCATCAACCATAATCTTCCAGATATAAACCTAACAATGATTGTTTGTTTATTTATGTATGGTCCTGTAGAAATTGTGCCTCAAGACATGATTTTCTCCATGACATAATTATATCCATAGCTCTCACCCTAGGACACCATAAAGGAATTAAGTTTTCACTTAAATTGTTACATTATAAACAAGTCCCAACAAATGTAGTTTGGGAGGATATCTTAATTTAAAAACATGAAATTTTGGAGACAAATCATTATTCGAAATAAAACAGTCAATATTAGACATATGCATGAGGAGTTATTTATATGAGAGTTTCATAAAAGTTGATAGCTTTGAAAAGGTCTAGATATTTTTTCTCTTAAACTTTAAGTTGATGGAGAAATACACATTCCTTCCAAAAGTGGGAGTTAGGCCCAAGTTTGACTTTGAAATATTTATATGTAAATACCTAATTTTTAATTTATTTAAGTAGAAAAACATAAATTTTTGCATTCACACAGATATGGATTGAAATTCTTGCTTTACCTGTATTGGCTTTAGAACTTGAACAAATTTGGGACCAGCAGTTAGCGTAATGGCTATGTCGCTGGACTCCCATGTAGTCGACCGCAGTTCAAGTCCCGGACCTGGTGGCTTAAAACTCACACCGGGCGTGTGTGTGTGCGTGCCCAAGATCCTGAGAGGAGAATGGAGGAGAAGGGATCGCAGCGTGGTCATCCCCCCTGGGGGTGATTTAAAAGAAAATAATTAAATATTTTTAAAATTTGTATTTAAATATATTTATTTACATTCATTCACTGTACATCATTACAGCATACAAAATGAAATTTTCCATCCAGAATACACTGTACATTGGCTCAATCAAGCACATCGACATACATGTTATCATCAACAAATAATTTCCCATTTCCTGTTTACAGTATATTTAGCTTTTAAAGTTAAAATACATGTAATATCTATCTTATAATGGTGTCTTTAGGACTAGTACAGTACTCAGAATATAGTAAAATTGTATAAATTATAGCATTAGGTTTGTATTAATATTATTGGCATCAATAGCAACATAAAGTACATAACTTTTAGCTTTTAATTGCATGCTGCAAATTTGGGAGATACTTAAGAGTGTCTTCTTCCTTTAATCTCTCAGAGAGTGAACCTTGACAGGGAACTTCAGGTTCATGAAGTTGCTGTGAAAATTCAGTGGGGGTCAACTTCATAGCCCAGTGAATGAAGGAACTGCATCCACAGTTAAGGTCTCAGCTTTAGTGGCTTACGAAACAGGCTGAGTGTTGGTGCATGGATGTCCAAATTCCTGACAGAATGGAGAAATGAAGGAGAAGGGGTTGCTGCGTGACTATGCCCCGTTAGGGGATATGTTCTCCCTCTCCCTTTCTCTCTATCTCTCTATGGTGAGCACACATGATCTCTGTCAATAATAAAGTAATAATAAACTCTAGGAGATGAGCATTTTAATTATTATATTTTGGAGATATCTTCAAAAATTTCTATTTTGATATACTACTTTAGATATTTATATCTTTGGATTACTTCCTTCCAACTGGCTGACATATTACTGAGCTAAGCTGCATGATTTCAAGGAGTTTCTCCTTCCTAGGATGCAATTCCAGTCCAGAATTAGACTGCTCTGGCCACTTGTGCTCTCAGATTTAAGTCATCAGTGACCAAAATTACAGAAAAAAAAAATCTAAGAAAGTAAAAAGGCATACTTGACTATCGTTATACTGAGCCTTTTCACTAGAGGAACAAAAATGTCTTGTGATCCCTGAGGTTAGCCCTAATGAATGTCGCTCTAGTTTAAATGTTCCTTCTAGAATTTATATTGAAATTGTTTTGGTGATGGTGGGACTTTGAGAAGTGGAACTTTTAGAAGGTGGTTAGGTCATAAGGGCTCTGTGCCCACAAAGGAATTAATATCTGATGATGAGTCTTAGTTCCTGATGAAAGGACAAGTTTATTCTGACACCCTCTTTTTTGTGTGAACACTCACTTCTGCCTTCCATTATAGAATGAGACTGTTGTCAGATGCCAGCAACCTGCTCTTGGATTTCCCAGCCTCCAGAACCGTGATCCAAATAAACTTCTTTTCTTTATAAATTACCCAGTGTGAGGTTTTCAGTTATAGCAATAGAAAATCAATTAAGGTAGGGGTCTAAGGCCAAATCTCCACAGTAATAGGAAGTCTGCATCTGCTGTTGTGTTTGTTTTCTAAGGAGTCTAGGATCCAGGTGTTTAGGATCTACTCAGAATTTCTTTCCTAATAGAACTATTAAATGTCATTATTATTGTTCACAGTCACTGAATTAAAGTTCCAGAGGCAATGGGGAAAATATGACTTAGAGAGGTGATAGATCAGATCAATGCTCTCTGGGGGGAAAGATAGGATCAGATAAAGACATTGTAAATAGATTGTAGATGCTGGATACCTGGAATGGGTGAAGCTGCAGAAGGGACAGGGGAATAAATGTGGTACCAGCATGAGGTAATTCTGTGTGAGAAATAGCCACATTAGACGTCTCAGTTCCAGAGTTTCTTACACAACAAAATATGTCAAAAGTAAAACAAAATAATAAATATTTGGTCTATTAAACAAATGAAGGATAAGTAAAATATTATTCCTTTTCCTACAACTTTAATAAAATATTTAAATACTGCAAGTAAAAATAACATATAACTTTTTGAAATCCTATCAAATTGTAAATTACATGGGGAATGATACACCTTGTCATTTCATTAATATATTAATTTTCTTGGCTATTTCTCTGTATGTATTGTACATGATTTTTAAAAAGTTATTTAAGAATATTTGGACAGAACACAAAAATTTTAACTTATCTGTACAAAACTCAACCTCTTCCTTCTAAAGCAACACTAGTAACAGGCTGGCTTATCCTTTTTAAAGTTTCCATTTTAAATGTACACTCAGCTAGGATAAGATCATTTTAGAAATGAAAAACAGAACTTCTGAACCAGAAGTAGCATAAATTTCTCATTATAAAAGAAATGAAAGTATTTTATAAAGTAAATATGACTGCCATGAATTAAATCTAAGGCCTATTTGAAAAACTTACTCTATTCTAAAAACTCACTGTAATGCTACAATGATTTTATCATATGTTCTTTTTCTTTTCATTTATATTTTTGTGGTAATTCATGATCTTTGAAATAAACTAGGTAGCTTCCTCTGAACACTGATTTTGTCCCCATATGTAATCGGTGCATTTGCTTCTAGGTATAATTCACATTTAAATATAAAAGTCATTGATATGTCAGTAGAACATTTACATTTTATAACTCAGAACCATCCTGTTCATATTTTTTAAGCAAGAAATACTTCTTTACAGAATATAGGAGAGAGAAAAGTCTTCCAGTTAATCAGGGTTTTTAACCAGGTAAAGTATAAATAGGCAACACAGAGCAGTCAGAGGTGGGTCAGTGCTAGCAAACACTTGCCACGTTGATTCCTAAACTTAGGACAGAAGCAGTCTGCTAAGTTTCTATTAATTCATCGTTTTTTTTTTTTAATGTCAAAGAATAAATAAGTTTTCCAGAGAGATAGAGAGAAAGGGAGAGGTGAAAGCATTCCCTGTGGAAAATGATCGCACTGCTATCCCTCCTCCTCTATCTTTCCCTCCTTTTGGGATTTTGGGCTCCCACACATAGCACCCAGAATATTTCTCAAACTGTTGAGTCTGAGACTTAATCCACAGGGTTAACCATATGAGATTTAGCTGTATTAACCAACAGGCCATAGGTTGGGCCCAGTTGAAAAATAGTTATTGTATTTATGACAATAAAGAACATGTGTGCAATAGAAGAGACAGAAGTACCCTTGATAGAATCTCCTTATGCCATGATCCCTCCCACCAGCTCTTCAGCATGTCAGAACCTTGGGCATACACACACACACACACACACACAAAGCGTTTTCATGCTGACCCACCCAGGGATCTAAACCTGCAGTTGGCCATGTGGCTTCCAGCACTACCATTCAGTTTGCTAGTGACCATGCCACTGGGTAGGGTCTTCTAACTTTCTATTTATTTTTTTTTTGAGAGGTTTTGCTATAGGGCGCATATGTTTGCCAGAAAGAGAAAGACAGAGAAACAGAAAGCGAGAAATCAACCCCCAAGGGGATGGCCATGCTGCAATCCCTTCTCCATTCTCCTCTCAGGATCTTGGGCCCACAAGCACACGTGCCTGGTGAGAGTTTAAGCCATAGGGTCCTCCAGGACGTGAACCATGGTTGACTACATGGGAGTTCAGCGACATAGCCATTATGCTAACTGCTGGTCCCTCAGGATCATCTAATTTTTAAATTAAAATACACATTGAAAATAAGTTCAAAATAAAAGAATCCTCGTATGATTGTGTATGTGTAAATAACAACAATAAAAGTTATACTTCAAGTAGATTATAAAGATATATTCTTAATACATAAAATATATTAGCTTATCTGACTTTTATTTTTCCCTGAACTTCTGGAAAGGGAAGGCTGTGGGCACAGAAGAAAAACTTGTTTGCTAACTAACTTTGTTGTCGAAAGGCTTAAGAGACACATTAAAAAAATTAGTGCAACATTCCCTGTTTTATATACTTCATGGAATAAGTTGCAGAGGAGTATAACTTTCCTAGAGTCAGTCTCTCCTGATCTAGATTGCTATTACACATAAAGGTATAGTTACACAAATAGTTCTTTGTGCAGGCAGGTTTCAAAATCGAACATTAAGATTGTATTCATGGGATTGGTAGCACGGCCCTGATCCAGTCTTCTCCGAAGCTGAACAGAACAGATCTTATAAGGCTTTAATGTAATATGTTTTCGAAGTTCCTTTCTCTCTTCCATGAATAAAAGAGAGACAGAAAAAGAGAGGGGATCAAGCCCACAGGATCATTGTGCTACGATTCATCTTAGCTCAGTCACCCCTGGATGTTGGGCAGGTATGTGCCTGTCATGTTCCAGGAACTCTCTGGTTATGAACCCAGAATCTTCCCATGTGGGATAGCCTCAAACCTTCATCCAACACTAATATAAAATTATTTTAAATAAAACTTGCCCTGAGAAAATCCTTTGATATGGAAACTGCTTTAGGGTAGATCTATAAGAGGGAGTAGATATACAAGAGTAAATGTTAGTGTATTAAAGGAAAAAAGGTCTCAAATTATTTTATCACTTAAATATGAATAACACCTTTGTGCATGAAGATAAAATATATGGGCTTGGGCTTGAATGGTGACACAGTAGTTTTTTTTTTTTTTTTTTTTTTTTTAATGGCACATTATGAAGCAGATCCACATGGGAAGATTGCCAATTCAAGTCCAGAAGCATCCTTGAATATACTAGACATACATGGGCCCATGATCTTGTCTGGCTGAGACTGGCGAGAGGATTGCAGGGTTGAGACTCTGTTAGTGTGCTGTATTTCTATCTGTCTATCTCTCTTGGAATACTAAACTTTTTAAAAGAATATGTTAGAAAAACAATCTATAGTTTGAAGACATGACAATGGTTGATTTTTAAAATCAGTTTATTTTTTGACAGAATCTTGCTATGCTGCAATTCTCCTCTCTAAGACTCCTAACTATCTGACACTACAGGTGTGCATCACCAAGTCCAGATTTTAGCTTGGGCCAGGAAATCAAACTTGAGCTTCCTATGTTCCCTCAGCTTGCCAAGTAACTGTGTCTGCTGGCTATAACTCTGTTATAGCTGAGCCTGATGTTACGACAGTTATGTCAAAGGATATTTCATTTGTGTTTAGAACTTTTGTGAAAATGACTGATAGGAGGGTCAGATTTTAAAGAATTGAAGACATGGGCCAGCCAATGGCATGATAGTTAAGGTGGCTTGATTCCACATGTCTGACTGTACGCTTTGAGTTCCAGATCTGGTGGTTTGAAAACATGCTGCGGGTGTGTGCTTGTGTACCCAAAACCCTGAGAGGAGCATGGATGAGAAGGGATTGTTGTATGGTCATCCTCAACGACAGAATGCTTTCTTATTTTCTCTCTCTTTCTGTGTCTCCAACTGACAAGTGCAAATACCTCTTGAAAAAAAGAAGAAAAGAAAAAGAATTGAAGACAAATATATGTGCATTCATTCTTTGAAAACATTAATGTACATTTTGATATAACAATATATAATTTTTCCTGTCTTTTCACTTTTGTTGTTGAATATTCTATCATACACTACAATTTTATGCCAGAGTGAATTAACACCTTTTGGTCAATGATAATAAAAAACTACATATTATAATTCTATCTTATTCAAAGTATGAATGTGGAAAATTTTATAAAATGTATAGGACAATTCTCAGAGAACCACCATTTGCTATTGATTTCATTTTGAGATGTTATATGTGGATTCTTTAAGGAAGTCAATCAGATACTTTTCAAGATGGTACCAGCCAGAAGCTATTTCAGTCATACAGTTCTGTTGCCTGATAAATAACATGGATGGTTTTTATTAATTAAAATATAATGATGCTTAAATATTCCTTTAAATCCATGAAGTTAGTTAAAATATTCTGAAGATCTATATAGAATTTTAAAACTCAGAAAATTTATCAGTAAATAGGTATTCCTTGACCCACTCAGTAAGCAGAATACCGAGAGGAATATTTTTATTTTATTTTATTTTAATTTACTTTTTTTTTTAAGTTTTCTTTTGCTATAGGGAACGTGTGCTCGCCAGAAAGACAAAGAGAGACAGAGAAACAGAAAGTGAGAAATCGTCCCCCAAGGGGGATGGCCACGCTGCAATCCCTTCTCCTCCATTCTTCTCTTGGGATATTGGGCACGCATGCACACGCGCTCAGAGTGAGTTTAAGCCACCGGATCCAGAACTCGAACCGTTCTCAACTGCATGAGAGTCCAGCGAGTTAGCCATCATGCCAACTGCTGGTCTCGAGAAATATTTTTAAAAAGGGACTCTGTTATCATTGTGCTTTTTAACATGTGTACTAAATGTATATAGTTAGCATTATTTTCCTTTTAATATCTAATATATTTGGTAACATGTTTAGACTGTGCATTTATTGATTTTCTTCTCTTTGGTTATTAGAAAACCGAATATGAGTTCTCTTCAAAATATCTCTGGATTTACTTATTAAAGATTAACTGATGAAGAAATCCATGTATTTATATATTAATGGTAAATCATATACCAGAAGAATCCAATTGTGAAATGTTTCAGAATGAATTTCTAGATTATGCATGAAGCTCCAGCTTCCCCAACTAGTAGTTAAGTGATCTTCAGCAAGTTATTTAAGATGCTCAAGCTGCAGTGCTTTTATAGGTCCACTGTGGATAATGGATAATGAATGCTAAGCATTTAGTATAGTGTTTGGCACATAATAAACACTCCATAACTTTAAGCTTTCATAATTATCATCATCATCATCTGGATAAATATTACTATGTGTCATCATTGTCCTCAATGCAGTTGCATATGATGAAGTATTTTTGAAGTGTCCAAAGGGAATCACCTCTATCTATCATGAGGCTTATTGTATTGTTTATAATGGGGCAGATATTTTTGGAGTAGTACTCTTAGACATGGAGGCATATCAGTGAAGGACGAATTATTAAAATGAAAAGGAGAGGGGATCAAAATATTTTTGTAACATAATCCTCTCTAGGAATGTTAATTAGTATGACATTCTTGGTTTGATTAACTTTGATTCATAACTGTTCAGTATATAAAAGGTCCCTGACTTATCAGAGTTGGATTCAATGGTTGTTCAACTTTACAGTGGTGGAAGAGTGACACATTTTCAGTAGAAACCTGCATGAATGTACCCATACAACTCTGCCTTTTACATTTAGTACCGTATTCAACAAATTATGTAAGATATTCAACATTTAATTTGGTTGTCAGGAAAGTCATGATGCAGTTTTCTCTGATTTTATATTCAAAATGCAGGTGATATAACGGTTACATTTGCTGGACTCCCATATAGTCAACCATGGTAAAGAGTTCTGGAACTCATGCTGGGCGCATGTGCATGCATGCCCAAAATCCTCAGAGGAAATAGAGGAGAAGGGGTTGTAGCATTGCCATGTCATCTGGGAGGTGATTTTTCACTTTCTGTCTCTCTCTCTCTCCAGCAAGTGTAAAAGCCCTATAGCAAAAAATCTCTCTCTCTTAAAAAAAAATAAAAGAAAAAGAAATCATAAAAAATGTGTTCCAACTTTCCTAACAACCTAATATAATATAATGTACTTTGTTAAAGATGACTTTGCTCAACTGGAGGCTGATGTATGTGTTCTGAGCACTTTTAAGGTACATAAGGCCAAGCTATCAAGTTCAAGAGACTAGGTGTATAAAATGCATTTTTGAATATTTTGGTATATAAGTTTGAATGATTTATGGGAGGCTCACTTGAATACCTTACATAAATAATGATAATATTAACCTTAGTTTTAAGTGTTTAGAATTTATCCATGTAAACTTTAAGGTATTTTCATGTATATAGAGAAGTTTTACTGTGGTATTTTTCCCATTTTGACTTTTTTCCTTAATTTATACTTTTAGTGAAAAATTTTTATCAATGTGGATTTCTTCTTCCTATTATAGAAAAACGTTTTTTACTTAATATGATGACAAATTTAAGGACACATACATTGACTGTCACATCAAAGAGATGCTTTATGGTTGTTATCCATACTGCTGCAATTAATTTGTATCTGCTTACATGTTTATCACTTGTTTATCAGAATCATTATTGCTCATATCTTTGTTTTTAACCTGAACAGTCTTTATCTTTGTTCAAAGCTGCTTTCTTTTCTCACACAATAAACTTTTTATGTGTATTGACATAATCATGTCCATAAAACTAACAATTCAAGCAACAGATCTTGCTAGAAATGGGTCCTGTCTTTATTACTTCCATATTCATAATATGCCACATTACTAAATATATCTCTTGAAAAAGAAGATAATAAGTATTAAAAGTCAAACTGATATCTGATAGAAAAAGTTATGAAAACTGAAAGGTAGTATTTATCATATCAGTTTCTGGGTGTCCTAATAAATTCACCCATTAGTTTATCAAATTATCCTTTGAATCTATTTATATCATTGTGTTAGATGAAAGAGTGAATAAATATTTTAGTATGATATTTTTCAGTATATCTTATTTTTAAAAATAAAAACAGAAATCTCTACCAGTGGTACAGGCAACGTGGCACTGATCTACAAGGCTGGAGCCCCATGGCTGACTGAGGTTCATGTTTCTCGCAGGCCTGAAACACGCAGGAGGACATCCTTGCACATGGCAGTAATCCTACCTGGTGGGAGGACCGGGAGAATAGGATCACAATATGATGAGACCTTCTCTCATGGGTATTTGTATTTCTCCCTCTTTTGCACTCTTTCTTTCACTAATGAAAGAAATTTTAAAACATTTTAAAAATGCATACTTTAGTAGGATATTCACATTGTATGATCCTGCTTAATTCCAGCTTTGGTATAAGCAGTACATACCATTTCAATGATGGTTTCAATGAGCTGATGACTTTTGACCATTTGTATCTGAGAGATTCTTTAAAAAATTAATGGATGATGTGTATTATGAAGAAACTAGACATATATTCCAAGTTTCCCACTAAAATAAAGTTGTACTTTAATTCCAGTTTTTCATGTGTTTTTGAGCTCTCTTGTACTAACCACTTCATTCTCATCTTTGCCTCCATGAATATGCAAGCTCTGTGTCTGCATGAGCTGCCGCCTTTGTAAGGCACCTTAATTCCCTCTCAAACTTAATTTGCTTTCTATTATCTGGCTGCCACTTGCAAAGAGCACTAATAAGTGATTAATTTTATTGCCTACGTTTATTTTATCTAAGTTACAGTTTTCACAAAATTCCTATTGCCTGTTTTATCTACACAGCTGGGTAACAGAGTTTATTATAGGATTAATGTTGCTGGATTCTGCTATGGTCGATCCTATACACGTCCTAAATAGTAACTCTGTTCACTCATAGGTGGAAAGTGCCATAATAGAAGAGCCTGCTCTATTTTTCAGGAAGTACATATTTGTCTTTGTTTAAGTACAATAAAAAATTCACTTTGTGCACATCATTACGACATTACTTCTGTAGCATTATTAAACATGAAGTCAGTAGGCTTCAGCTTGCAGTTACGCTTTAGTGATAACAGTTTAACCCTCCCATTGAGAACAGTTACTACATATGAACAATACACAGAACAAACTGTTTAAAGTCATTTGAGTGGGTTCATACTAGCAAGAACATGCTTAGGTAATATACAGCAAAAAAGGTTTAGGTGATTCAGACCTTTTTAACTAAATTTTATTTTGCCAATGTATTGTATAGGACATAAAAAGCAAAAGTAAAGTTGTTTTCTAAGACTTTCATTTCTCTTATGAGACAAGGGACTTAAAGATTTAAAATCCGTATCTTGATAAAGAGGAGAGGTCCTGATGAGCATCTGAGGTCCCGGGAAACATAGTCCATGATATTAAGTGTAAACTGGCAATATCCACTCCTCACAAAGCCTGAAATCTAGCACCCAAACATTCAATTCTTGATTTATCAGGCTGTGCTCTCTTATCCTAAAAGCCCGTCAGAAACGAAGAAATTGTTTTGTTATCTAGAGCGTGTACAGTTTTGGTTCAATAGGCAATAATTAATCAAAAGTTTCATCAGACTAAAAACCAACAGAAAATATAGACAATTAAAAATAGACATTCATATGCTATAGACTTTTTTTTGAGAGGTTTTTGCTTTCTCTCTCTGCCAGACAGAGAGAGAAAGAAAGACAGAAAGTGAGAAATCACTCCCCAGGGGAGATGGCCATGCCACAATTCCTTCTCCTTCTTTCTCCTCTTGGGATCTTGAGCACGCACACACACGTGCCCGGGGTGAGTTTAAGCCACCAGGTCTGGGACTCGAACCACTGTCGACTACATGGGAGTCTAGCGACATACCTATTATGCTAACTGCTGGTCCCTAGACTTTAGAACTATTAGGTAAGATTTTAAAATGAACTGTTAATGTAGACATGAAACAAATCTTTGACAAGATGAAGGTTTTGAAAAAAACCTGTAATCTGGCCAGCTGCTATGGAGTAGTGGTAATGCGATACTCTGTGATGCTGATGCCAAGTGGGAAGGTCTCAAGTTTGTGTCCCAAAGTCTCCCTATGCAAGCTAGTCCTAACTACCCATGATCCTAGCTGGCTAAAGCTGAGGGTAGGATCACAGAATAAGGATCCTATGGGAGTGCCTCTCTTCCTCTCTCTCACTCAGAAGAAAAAATGAACTTAAACACAAACTATATATAGATTCATCAAATGAAACCTATAACAATAATATTATAAATTAAAAACTCAAGAGACAGTTTTAAAATCCATCAGAGACAAGGGCTAGCCATGGCATCTTATGCTGCTAAGATGCTATGCTCTATAGGCTGGGACCACATGGGGTACTAGAGTCAATTTCTGGTCCAGTCTAAAGGTCGGGAGCAGTGATGCATGCCTGAGATCCCAGCACTTCGAAGACTAGAGCAGGAGAATAGCGAGTCAGAAGCTAGCCTGAGGAACATAGCAAAGGACACAATTTTTAAAAGCTGGGTGTGGTAGCAAGTGCTTGTAGTCCAGCTGGGAGGCTAAGGCCGTAGGATCATGACAGTGACATCATGCCACAAAGAAAGTAGAGAAAAAGGAGGGAGAAAGGAAGAAAAAAGAGAAAGAAAAAACAAGCCATTAGATAAACATAAAAAGTAATGAAACAAGAATAGTTTCTAAAATAGACAAGTTTAAATACATACAGAAAAGTTAGAAAAGATACAGAATAAAGCATACAGAGAAGAAAATGTGTAAAAGGACATCAGACATATGAGATCTTGAAAACTAACAGGAAAAAAACCCTCCTTTTTAAAATAAAAAGTGGAAAATGATAGCAAAACTGTAGCAAATACATATTACTTTAAAAGCATGTGCTGGTAGGTGATGTGGTGGTTAAGGTGCTGGACTCCTACATGGTTTGAATCCTGGACCTGGAAGTTTGCGTCTTGCCTTTCCCCCTCTTTTTCTCTGTC
>NW_006207105.1:136640-189274 GCF_000334495.1 Tupaia belangeri chinensis
CCCTAGTTAAATTAAAAAAAAATATTAATTAAGATGATGATGGTGAGCAAAATTAAATAAAATAATTCTAAAAATTAGGACAGCACATTTGACTTAAGACGTCAGATCCCAACTACATGTTCTAGACAAAATTATGTCCCTCAGTATGTGTATGATTCTGTCCCTAAAATGTGTGACTATGTTAATTTATATGAAAAAAGGACTAAGCTGATGTGATTAAATTAAAGGTTTTTTGAATGAGGAATTTATTTGGGATTATCTAAGAGGGTCTAATATAATATAATAAGTAAGAATGTGGCTCTGAGTAAGTAAAAACAGTGTGATGACAGAAGCAATCAGAGAAGCTGAAAGACTCAACACTGCTTCTTCTTTTCTTTTTTTTTTTCTAAGTTTTTTTTTTTTTTTTCCATATGGCACTTGCAGTCACCATAGCCAAACAGAAAAAGTGAGAAAGAAAGTGAATAATTACCCCCCAAGAAAGATGGCCATACCTCAATCCCTTCTTCATTCTCTTCCTGGGTGTTTTGGCACACATGCACATGTACCACACATATTATTAAAGCTACTTGTTCCAAGACTTGAACTGTAGTTGGCCATGTGGGAGTCCAGTGACATACCACCGTGGTGTCTATTGGCCCTGACACTACGAGCTTTGGAACCAGGCGCTGAGCAATGTAAGCAACTTCTAGAAGCTAGAAAAACCAAGAAAATAGATTCTTCTCTGCAGCTTACCACAAAACATATCCTTGCCGATCCATTTTATTAGATTATAAATTGGTTTCTTTTAATCCATTGAGTTTACACTAATATATTATAGTGGCAATAGAAAATAAGTACTCTACAGAATACATATATTCTTTTTAACTATTCATGAAACATTTTTCAGAACTATCCACTGATTTGCAGCTATTTTTTAAAACATTTATTCAAAATTTTTAAAATTTACATTTAATCAGTTTATCTTTACAGTATATGACATGATTTTTCCTGGCAGGAATATGGTGCATATTAGTCAAGTCAAAGCTATTACCATATACACTATTATGAACAGATTAATTTGCATTTTTGTGTCTATTAAATGTTTTTTCCCCCAATACCCTCTCTCCCATACTGTCTCTAGTATCTGTAGTTGGCCTCCAATTACACCTTCCAGTATTTCAGCTTCCACCATGTAGTGCAGACATTTCAATATTTTAACTTATTCATTATGTGTTCTCTGATCAGAGTAGGAATAAATTAAATTACTGTACAACAGTGAAGGGGCCAGCAGATAGCATGGTGTTTGGGGGCACTAGACTCTCACATATGGTTGATCTCGATTCAGGTCCTGGACCTGGAGGCTTGCTTTATCACTTGCCCCCTATCTCTCTCTCTCTCTCTCTTTCACTCTGTCCTTCTCTGGTCAAATTAAAAAAAAAATATATATAAATAAATGAATAAATAAAGTTAAATGAAATAACTCTTTAAGAAAACCTTCCACAGTGAAATAAATATTAGTCACAATAAACTGACATATTTGAAATTTAGGAAATGTCCTATATAATTAATGTATCAAAGAAGAAATTAAAATGGAGATTAGGACATCTTTTGAACTTGGAACAACTCTATGACCTGGTGGTTAAGAGAGCAGGATCACACATTACCACCACGTGGTTTAAATCCTGGCACTGGGGCTGGAAAAGCATGCCAAGTAAATGCACGTGCCTGAGCCAAATCCTGACACAGTGGAGAAATGAAGGAGCAGGGATTGTGGCACAAGTTTGCCCCCATTAAAGGATGCATTGTCCCTCTCCATTTCTCTCTGTCCCTTTGCCACTCTCTTTAGAAAACTAAAAGATAAATAAGTCATAATGTAATATATTAAAATTGTGGGCAAATAGGTGAAAACATACAAAAGATCAAATTAATAGATAAATATTTAAACAAAAAGACTAGAAGTCAATAATCCAGTGTTCCTCCTAAGAAGCTAGGAAAAATTGTCTCTAAAAAGTTAAACAAAAGAATAAAAAAAAGAAATGATAAATATAAGAAAAATAAAAATTTAAAAATAAATGCTTAATAGAAGAAAGTAATAAAGATAAAATTTGGTTCTTTGAATAGAATAATAAAGTTAATTAATGTCTAGAGTTATATACAGGACAAAGAGAAAACAAAAAATAACAAAAATCTTCAAGAGGTTATTATTCCATGTACTGGAAATATTATTTAATAGATTATGGGAAATCATAATTCCAAATTAATAAACTAAAGGGGAAAATATCATTATATTAATAAAATGAAAAAGGTATTTGATGAAATTTTGTCACATTCATGACAAAAACATGTAACATCTAATGATGACAATGAATCTTAGAAAGAAGTATGTAAAAATTTAACACTAAATATCACACTTAATTTTAAACTATCAGGTTGTTGGAAAGCTTATGACGTATTATTTTCTGTTATCAAAGGTCATTTATTTTTATAAAGAATGACAATCAATCTATGATATATACTGCCCATTTTGTTTGATAACCTTTTGCCATCTTTCAGTGAGCTTCATAATTCCTGTCTTTATTAGCGAAAAACTGAACATGGTGCTGATTTACAGCCTCATACGAATCGAATGTTATACCATGCAAGGAGTTTTCAAGAGAGCAAGACAAGTGGAAGTCTCATGGTGCAAGATCAGGTGAGTATGGTGGGTGTGGCAGCACATCCCATCCATGGCCCAGTAATTTTTGATTGGTTATCAAACTTGTGTGGGCTTAAATTGCTGTGATGGAATAGAACTCCTGTATGATTAATGAGCTCTGGATGTTTCTGGATGACTGATTCCTTCCAACTCTCTAGTTGCCAACAGTACACATTAAAATTGATTGGTTCCCTGGAAGGAGGTTGAAAAACACGACACGTAAAATCCCACCAAACCAAGAGCATAACCTTCTGATGAATGTCTGCTTTCAATGTCTGAGGCGAATCATCATGCTGGGACCAAGACCATTTGCTCACCAGTGTTGTAATAAAATACACGTCTCATCACATTATCAGTTGATTCAAAAAAGGATCACTTTCTTCATTTTAATGAGCATATCACAAATGCTTATATGTGCTGATATATGAACTTTTTGAGTTCATGAAGAACCCAAATATCGAGATTGCTTACATACCTCAGCTTCTTTAGGTAGTCGTGAACATTTGAATGATAAATACTCAATGTTCCTGCAAGTTCGTGTGTTGTATAACGTGGGTTTGACTCAATCAATGCCCTTATTTTGTCATCATTAACCTCACTGAGTCCCCCCTGACAGAGGTGCATCATCGAGATCAAAATTACCAGCATGAAATTTTGTGAACCATTCTTGGAACTGACATTCTTGTAGAGCATTGCCATTGTAAACTATACGCTAGTTTTCACAACTTGACATGTCCTCTTTATCAAAGTAAAATGGTAAAATAGGGTGAAAATGCAGAGTTTGGTCTCATATCTTCAACTTGTTATAAAATCTTCACAATTCAACCAAATCACTTAATTTTTTTAGAATGAAGCTAGAACTGTCAGCTGGCAAATGACAGAGCAAAAATATAGATGCTAATAACTCTAGTACTTCCAAAAATGACCTAGCATAATCTTTTGCAGAAATGCATCAAGACTTTTCTGATAGCTCAATATTAACAATAGTTTCTTTGTTAGCAGAAATGAGACCAAAGTGAGCTTAAATTCTGTTCACTAGGACTCCTGGATATGTCAGCCAGTTCAATAAAATATTACAAGATGTTAAGCACTTAAACGAAAAGATACAACCGTCATCAAGTGCATACAATACGAATGTGTATAAATTACAGTAGAATCTACAGATAGCCTTTACACTTTACGAGTGTACTAAGGAGGTACCTGGTATGTCATATATACAATTATATCCCTATGTATTCCCACAAAATGTTCAATGTTTTTGATAGCATCCAAAATGGACAGTAAATCTAATAAAAGATATGTAAAAATCCTCACAAATACTACTGAAAAAAAAATTAAGAGATCTGAATGTACTTTGCTCAAGGACTGGAAGACTAAATAATAAAAATAAGTCAATTTTCCCAAATTTGGTCTATAGAATGAGTTGAATTCTCATCAACTTTCTATCACTATTTTGAGAAGTTAACAAGTTGATTTAAAAATGCGCATGTAATAAAGGACCATAAATATCATGGATAATATATCTTTTAATTGCCAGAGGACACATGTACTCACCAGCGAGAGAGAAAGAGAAACGTGCTCATGTTGGCGTTTATGCTGTAATTTCTCCTCTCCACATCTTCATACCATTGGGATTTGGAGCATGCACAGGCACACCTGACTTATGTGCTCCTCAATCTGGGTGATGGGCACACTGCAATCCCTTCCCTTCCTTTCTTCTCTTGGGATTTTGGGCACATACATATAGGCACCAGGCCTGAGTTTCAAGCTGCCAGGTCCAGGACTCAAACTACGGTTGTGTAATTTTATGACTCTAACAACAAAAGCAGTATGGTTTCAAATTTTTTTTTTTTTTTTTTAGAGTGCAGACACTCAATATATATTAAGTGGGGAAATACAATGCCTCTCCTTCATAGCATGGCTTGCTTCATTCAACAGTAAGTCTTCCATATTCATCCACTTCCTTTCAAAAGCCAGGGTTTTGTTGTTTTTTTATGGATGAGTAGTATTCCATTGAGTATATGTGCCACAGTTTTTCTAACCATTCATCAGTTCGTGGGCATTTAGGTAGTTTCCATGACTTAGCAATCGTGAAAAGTGCCTCAATAAACATTGATGTGCAAGCACTTTTTCGATTAAGTATTCTGTCCTTCGGGTAGATACCAAGGAGTGTTAAATTTCCACTCATTTGATATCTATTATTTTAGTTTGCTTTTTTTTTGTCACCATTACTTGATTTTTCTCCTTCTTTTTGCCCTTTTACCTATAAGTTCTTTAAATATTTGCTGTTTAAGTTTCCAACTTAGAGAAATTTAGTATTTTTTAAAAATGTGTTATAATTTAATTTATTCATATCAGAATGCAATCTATCTAATACAGATTATATGATGTGTTTATATAAGTTCCATGTGGGCTCAAGAAGAACCTTATTTTATCATTTTGATGGAATGTTCTAATAACATACCTTAGATAGAGCTTATTATTTTGCTGTTCATATCTTTTATTTCCTTACTAATGCTCTATTTTAACAAGAAATTGTTATAGGAGGTAAGTCTAATTATTGATTTCTCTGCTTCTTTTTTATTTATTTTTAATTAATTAATTAATTTTTATATATATTCAATGACATTGTTTAGCTTATGAGTAAATATGGTAATTTTGATTTATATATTTTGAGGTATTTATGTATCAATGCATAGAATCTTTACAACTATGGTTAATGCCATGTATTTATCCCTTACATTTCTTTTGTGTTTAAACTATAGCTTAAGTTATGTTCCTTATATATGCATTCATTTCTGAATATATGAATATATATAATATTCATCTCTCAACTAACTTAGTCATGGTATACTGGGCTTTATAGTCACTTCGTTTTCTCTGTACTTTTACATCATTACTGCCACCAGACTATTAGTGAGTATGAGATAACATCAGTTTTAAGATATGTCATAATTTCAGAGATGTTAAAATGCGGTAATTATGGGGACCAGCAGATGGCATAGTGGTTACATTGCTGGACTCCCAGAGTTGACCGCGGTTCAAGTCCTGGACCTGAAGGCTTGAAATTCATGCTGGGTGCAGATGTGTGCATGCTCAAAATCCCAAGTCGAGATTGGAGGGGAAGGAATTGTGGCTTGGTCATGCCTCTTAGGGACGATTTCTCGCTTTCTGTCTCTGCCTCTCTCTGTCTTTCTGGCGAGTACACACGCCCTACAGCAAAAAACTCTCAAAAAAAAAAAATTGCAGCTATGTGTCTTTGGGCTGCTGTAACAAAATACCATAAATTAGGTAGCATATAAACAACAGAAATTTATTTCTCCAGCTCTGGAAACTGGAAAGTCAAGATAAAAAATTACAGATTTTGTGTCTGATGAAGGTTAAGTTTTCTCTTCAGAGATAATTGCTCTGTCCTCACATGGTGAAAGGATGGAAGTACCTTTCCTGGGCTCTTTTTTAAGGACACTAATCCCATTTAGGAGGGCTTATCATTCCTGACCTAATTACCTCTCAAAGGCCACACCTCCAAATGTTATCATCTTAAGAGTAAGCATTGCAATACATGAATTTGAAATCTCATGAACATCATAGTATGGTAACTCAATTATCTGAGGTTTTAGGAAGTGTTTATGTGTTGTTTCTTTCCTGAAATATATTCACTAATGATAATATGCATTTTATATAGGCATATTTGGTAGTACTAAAATTTGTACAAAAGTAATGAAAGGTTTTTATTCTTGGAATCCAGAGTAGTCTAATTTAAGATACTGTCCTTCAGCATAAAAAGCATTGGCTGGCATTAAGAAAATTGTGTCCCCTCTAAATTAATACTTTTAATTAAGATAAGTATATACAAATATTAGGAACATAACATAATCATTATTGTTGACTAAATTGTTGACAGTATGTAATAGAAAGTCCACCCAATATTGTATATACCAATTACATTTTCTGCATCAAACTGTCATAAATGAAATGGATGAACATGTGTACTCTTTTCTTTTTTAAATTTGCCAGAAGGCATGCACACTCATGAGTGAGAGAGAGAAGGAGTGAGGGAGAACACTCTCCAAAGGGCATAGTCCCACTGCAATCCCTTTTCCTCCATTTCTCCATCCTATCAGGATTTGGGGCATGCACACACACACACACTCACGCTGGGTGTGTTTTTCCAATCATTAGGTCCAGGACTTGAACTGCAAAGTTGGCCTTGTGGGATCTGGATCCTGTAGCCACCATACCATATGTATAGTTATATGATTGCACAACTAAGTGGAAATAGCAAAGATCATTAAACGGTACCCTCCAAAATTTGTAATAACACTGTATCATGAAACTTTGTAGTTTCTTTTTCTGCTTTCAATAATAATTTCTGTATTAATTCCAACTAAATTAAATGCCCCATCAATGGCTTTCATATTCAGTACACAAATTTGTTACATTGGAACATTAAACTGGTGAGGAAAGTATTGCTCATGATCACACTACATGATGTGGCTAGTAAAACTAATATCAGAATCATGAGGTTTAATGATTACTTTTCATTTAGAGTCATAGTCTTTTTTTAAAAAAAGAGATAATCCTATAAAATGATTTTAAGTCCTTTTTTTCAATCAGATTCATTGAGACACATTTTACACATGACAAATACAACCATTTTAAGTAGAAAACTTTTCCCATGAGCTTCAGTAAAGTGATATGCTTCTGAAATTTTGATCAACTGGAACATAGTTATCAGCCTCAAAGATGTCACTGCACTGTGCTTGCAGTAAATTCTTCCCAATATCATATGTGCCAAAGGTGTCTTCTCTCATTATTGATTAGTGTTTTTTGCTCTGTTTGTTTGTTTTTGTTACTGTTTTTGTTTTTTTGTATTCTGAAGTATGCGATTACTGAAACTGTAAAGCATACAAATATTCTTCTGCGCTTGACACCATCTGCTAAGGGTGGTTTTTTGAGATTCATCTATTGTGGTGCTTATATCAGTAGCCCATTCTTTTATTGCCCAGACTTATTTTTCTCTTGATAGCCATTTGAGTCATTTCAAGTATGAGGTTGTTCAAAATAAAACTATTATGATATTTATAGTCAAGCATTTCTATGGATATTGGTTTTCATTTCTCTAGGCAAATTAAAAAGTCGAAGTTCTGGGACAGATCGTAAGTACATGTTTAATCTATTAAAAGCTGTCAAGTTTTTTCCAGACTGGTTTGTATAATTTTGTTTTACCACCGGCTTTATACTAGAGCACCAGGTGATCTCTGATTATTCTGCATAGTCTCTGGTAGTCAAGTAAAACCCACAATGCATTAAAAAATTATAAGCTACCTCTATTGTTATCATAATTGTCTTGAGCATTAGTCAGATGGATAGTGTACTAAAAATCTTAACATTAGTATTTGGAGACTTGTGGTATTACAAATACCTTTTGCAAATACTTTTATTTCTTTTCTCCTTTTGTTTACTTTAAATAAGCAACCTTCCCTGACTGCGTCATAAAATGAGAATAGTGGAAGTCTTTTAGTCCTCTTTCCTTTGGTCCTCCTCTTAGTCACATGTGCAGTGCTCAAATTATGGAATACAGTTTAAAGATATATCATTTAATCTAGGAATCTAAAATAGCTGTGTTCATTTCTATTTGGTTCATCCTCCAGTTCATACTAAGTATCTTATTTCTTTTTTTCTTTTTTTTTCCCTTCTCTCCTCTAGGTTATGTTGCCTACCCCATGCAATCAACTTATGCACTAATCTAGAAATACATAAATAATTTAATAAACTCTACAGTCTTTTAATCAAATATTCTATTTTAATTAGCAATAATCGCGCCTCGGATAAACCTCATTGGCTACGATACTGCCACTGCGCAAAGCTAAAAATATTCTATTTTAAAAAAAAAATTTCCTTGTTTAATTAATTTAGAATGCAGCTTACAAATGAGGGTCCTTGTGTATAAAGATCTATTATAAAAACTAAATCTTTTTAAAAGTAACATTGTCTTTCTGGGTAATTTTGGTTTTAAAAGGATAAATTAATTTCAATACATCTTAAGAGTTGTTTTCTTGGGAACCAGCAGATAGCGTAATGGCTATGTCGCTGGACTCCCACATAGTCTACTGCGGTTCGCATCCCGGACCTGGAAGCTTAAAACTCACACCAGGCACGTGTGCGTGCGTGCCCAAGATCCCGAGAGGAGAATGGAGGAGAAGGGATTGCAGCGTGACCATCCCCCCTGGGGGGTGATTTCTCGCTTTCTGTCTCTATGTCTCTCTCTGCCTGTCTGGTGAGCGCACGCACCCTATAGTGAAAACCTCTCCAAAAAAAAAAAAAAGAGTTGTTTTCTTACATATGCTTTTGTTAGTCCTGAGGTAAAATGTAAAATTTCATTCTTTTACTTTTGGTTTATCATTTCTAGAGTTCTATACCCTTCACATTCATGCACTTAATGGATTGGAATATTCCTTAAAGCCATTTTAGGTAGATTTAGTTTTGTATAATTGTGCTTGTGTGTTAGTGGACCTTGGTCCAGTGACCTGTTGTGTTTTGTTTTGTTTTGTTTTGTTTTGTTTTTTGAGAGATTTTCACTGTAGGGCGCGTGCGCACGCCAGACAGACAGAGAGAGACATAGAGACAGAAAGCGAGAAATCACCCCCCAGGGGGGATGGTCACGCTGCAATCCCTTCTCCTCCATTCTCCTCTCGGGATCTTGGGCACGCACGCACACGCGCCCGGCGTGAGTTTCAAGCCACCGGGTCCGGGACACGAACCGTGGTTGACTACGTGGGAATCCAGCGACATAGCCATTACGCTAACTGCTGGTTCCCCCCTGTTGTGTTTTATAAATGATCTAATAAATGATAAACTGCAAAAGGATGTAGGGATTTGCTCATAAAATAGCTGAAAACTGCTCTTTGATTACAGCAAATTGGTATTTGCTGTACACATCTCAGAATCAGTGTTTATGATGAAATTAACAAAATAAAATGAAAATACAAAACTGATGCTAGATGCTTTGTTACTTCCTTTTCTTTCTTTTTTTGCAACAAACTGACTAATTTTGCTTTGTTCTTACTCAGTTTAGGTTTTAAAATGATCTAATGTTCATTTTGTCGGAACCTCTTTTAAAAAGTACACTGTACTTTAGCTAATACCTTTTGATTCACTTTATTTTCTTATTCTGTCATCACTTTTTCTAAGTATACTTCACCTTAGTTCAACTAGTCTTGTTTTATTTAAAATGAAAATCATGAGCTGTTAAAATTATTGATTTTATGTGGAGCATTATAAAATGCTAAGCTTTTGTGAATTTCATTTAGATTATTTTTGAATCTTGATTGTCAAGAGACTTAAAAGTTTAATCTCCAGGGTATTTATACAAGTAATATCACTCATTTCAGTACTTATATAGTTCAGGCAGAGAATTTTACAATTACTGGGAACCAGCAGTTAGCGTAATGGCTATGTTGCTGGACTCCCACATAGTCGACCGTGGTTCACGTATCAGACCCGGTGGCTTAAAACTCATGCCGGGTGTGTGTGCGTGCGTGCCCAAGATCCTGAAAGGAGAATGGAGGAGAAGGAATTGCGGCGTGACCATCCCCCCTCGGGGGTGATTTCTTGCTTTCTATCTCTAATGTCTCTCTCTGTCTATCTGGCCAGCGCACATGCCCTATAGCGAAAATCTCTCCAAATAAAAAAAAAAAGAGAGAATTTTACAATTACTTGATAAAATTATGAATGTATTCATAAGCAATTCAAATCAAAGAAATGCTTCTTATTATTTGAAACTACCTTGAATATTTTCTATTAATAATTTACATGTGATTTAACATTGAAATATATCTACTAGGGCATTATAATGAACAATTGACTAGGAGAAGTAGATATTAGAACAAGAGCTAAAGATTGTCAGATATGATACAAAGTGATCCCCTTTGGGACTATAGACTTATGATGAAGGCTTTTTAATGACATGATTTCTTTTTCCTTTTCTTTCTTTCTTTCTTTACTTTTCTTTCTTTCTTTTTTTTTTTTTTTTTTAGGATTTAAAAGAGCCATGAGCAACATGGCAAAAATCCCAGGAAACAAAAGTTCCACAAAAGCCCTTGTTAATATCTATCTTCCATTTAAGAAAGGCAATGATATACTCTATATTTCAACCATCACACCAGGAGAGGCCCACAAATGAAGCCTATTTTCGCCAATTATAACTACTTCATAAATATAGACAGACTGCTAACAATGAAAGATATTTAATTATTATTTTAAGTGGTTATATCCATCTGATCTTTCTTTGTTAAGCAGTACTTCTTGTCCAGACTCACATCATGAGAACAAACTTTTCATAGGGAATCAATAATCTGAGTTTGGAACAATGTTAATTATTTAATTAGTGAACAGTGGTTGAAGGCATGGAAAAGAACCATAAAATAGTCATGCAATTCTTCCATGGTATTTGAAACTCTGTAACCTTGTGCTCTTCTAAGTATGTGTTGGGACCAGCTAGATTTCATCATATGGTGTTAGATTTCATCTCTGAAAAAAGGTGGCAGTTTCTTGTATTTTTAAAAATTTCTATGTGATAATGAAAAGTCAAGTATTTGGCTCCCCGAATTAATAAGAACCATTTTACTTCTAGTTTGATCTTCTTAATATTTATATTTCTACCCTTTTTGATGTAATTCAAGTGCATAAAATCATTGCTTGGCAGTCATTTGGAGTTGATTGAAATGTGAAATATGCAGATTGGGAAAAGGTTGAATTAGGAAATACATTTATCACATTTTCACTTCAGCATGACAATAAATCTCTCTATTAGGCGAAACCAGCCATATAACTATCTGCTTCCTTTAGTTGGAAAGATATCATAAAACCTAATCTATTTTCTGAAACCTATTACAGGAGAACAAAATAAGCAACAAACCAAAACAAAAAAGTACCTGAGCATCTTTCTGTCAAGTTCAATCACAAAGAAACCGTGGTACATAATTAAAATTTCTAAATATGTAGCATATTTCCATAGCAAACCTTCATTTCTGAGAGTTCTAATTTTCTATTTCTCTTCAATGTAGCCATGCAAGATTAGGAGCCATATATTCTTAGCCACTTAGTTTGACAAGAAAGAAACTAATGAATAGAAAGGTTGACTAGCTTATTGAAGGTCACTTTAGCAGCAGCTCAGCTAGAAAGAGAACTGCACTCCCTCCCCCACCTCAGATAATTCCTTGAGATTCAATTGGGTATATATTCCTCTTATCAAAGTTCAGATAGTGATCAAAGTTCAGTTTAAAGCACTGTGAGTTATACTTTCCGTTTACGAGCTCCTTGTCCAAAGAAATCAAATGAGGGAGAGGAATAAGAGTCCCCAGACCCAGACAAGACTGAACAGTTGCCATCTTGGCCAACTTAAGACTCAGGTATCATAAATCAGCATTCACACTCACATGCATCTCAACAACATTCTCATGGATATATAATGAATATGTCTATTCATATAATAATCAGAACAAGTTAATAAATATTAGAAGCAAAACTGACCCTGGTTCATTTGATTCCAAAAGCTATTTTTGAGTAATTAGATTCAAAAGACCTGAAAATGTTGGAAGAATGAATGGCCCTTGTGAGATGCCACCTCCACATGCTTCAAAACATCCAAGTCCAAGCATCTGCAGTTCTTTGCTGGAGGGATTTCCTTGTCAGAGGTGCATGCTCAGACTGAGAAAGGTGAAAAGTGACAGTGTATTAATGTTCTGCACTTAGTCCAAGCGACTCAGTTGATGGTTAAATACCCCAGCTTTCTAGTGTTCCAGAGCTAATCAGCATCAGCTGTAGAAGTTATCATTTTGAATCCTGCATTTGCAAGCTCTTATTGTACTACTGTTAGCCACTAAAAGTCACATGCCTGACCAGAAGTCAAGTATAAGTCAATGACTTGATAGCCCTCATTTTCTAAAACATTAATAAAAAGATTCCAAAAGGAGCTTCCACTAGTGAAATTTGCAATGTTGGAGAAGCGATTGCAAGCTATTTTAGTTAAAAGAAAAGAATAAGAAAATCCATTGAGATTAGAATAATTATTTTCTGAGAACAATCACCTGATTGATAGAGACCATCTTGGAAAATAATGAGATGAGGGTAAAGAGATAAGGAGTCAGGGAATTAAATGTTAAATTAAAATTTTGCATTTGATCTAATAGTTACATAACACCTACAGGTTCTTGATTCAGGAAGCTATTTTTTAAAAAAAGTCATTTTAATTCCCACTTTTGAGAAAAAAATAATCCAAAACTAATTCACATGTGCAATACATTTCCAGGTATTTTCTGTGATATTTTTATTCATTTCTTTTTTTTCTTTCTTTTTTTTTAAGATTTTTTTTCCCCATAGGACATATATGTCACCAGAGAGAAAGATACAGAAAGAGAAAAAGTTAGAAATCATTCCTGGGGACATGGCCATACCACAATCCCTTCTCCTTCATTTTCCTTTCAGGAACTGGGGCATGCATGCACATGCACCTAGCTTGATCTTCAAGCTGCTGGGACTGGGAGTCAAAGCTCAGTCAGCCACGTGGGAGTCCAGTGCCGTAGCCACTTCTGTGGTAATTTTGATAAATAAAAAATAAATATGAGGGACCAGCAGATGGCATAATGATTACGTTGCTGGGCTCCCATGTAGTTGAACATGGTTCGAGTCCCAGACTCAGTGGCTTAAAATTTATGCCAGGCCCATGTACATGTGTGCTCAAGATCCCGAGAAGAGAATGGATTGTGGCATGACCATCAAACCTGAAGGGTGATTTTTTTTTTGCTTTCAATCTCTTTGTCTCTCTCTGTCTCTCCAGCAAGCACATGAGCCCTGCAGCAAATATCTCTCTTTTAAAAAAGAGTAAATATGAGAAACATGAAGTTGAAAATCTTCCTACATAGAAAATAGTGCCTTATCGATTCTTTATAAATATGCCACTCTAAGAAATAAGAATATTACATGATGAAGACTTAAGGTTTCCATAAAACTGCACTTATTTTTCATTAATAATGTCCCTTCAATTAAATGGATAGACACAGTCTATTGGATAAATGGGTGAATTCCAAAAATTGGTCTCATATACAAGAGGTGATCTTCAAAAAACAAAACAAAACAAGAAAACAAGGTAGTTGGTTATTCTTCAGTAAACAATGCCAGCAGTGACCAGATTTATTAATTTCTGGAAATCATTAGAAATAAAAAACATTTTAAGGAGGGTAAAAAAACAAGGATTTGTGATGCTTTGTTTTTTAAGGGAAATCCAATAAATATACAGCTGTTCCAAAAATTTTTTTAAATAATAGAGATATCGGTAACATTTTAGTAATTTTTTCTAGTGACTGAACAAATCCTGAAAATATACACAAATAGTTCATTTGGAAACTATTTAAATGTGAGATATTAAATTGATACAGTGAATGGTGCTTCCATCAAAACTAAAATCTGTGCCTTTGATTACTGTATTTCAGTATTTTCCATTTTAAGTCACATTTATAAAAGTATGGAACCAATAACAATAGAATTGCAAAGATTTTTTTAATGAATAAATGTGTATAGAACTAGATACAACTCAGTAATACTCAATCTAGCTCATGTTGTGTTTTATTTTGGGAACAAATTTTTTGAATTAGGCCAAACTCTGTAGAGTGTAATTAATCTGATCCTACAGTTTTATTCCCTGTTTTTGATAAAGGATACTGTATAAATGTATGAACTATCATTAAAAATATCAACTATGTGTACCTAGCTGAAAATTATGGTTTATGTATTGAAAATGTTACAGGAGAAACATTATGCTTAATAGTGTCTCAGGGGATCAGCAGTTAGTGTAATGGCTATGTTGCTGAACTCCCATGTAGCTGACTGCAATTCGAGTCCCGGACCCAGTGGCTTAAACTCATACTTGGCACGTATGTGTGTGCCCAAGATCCGAGAGGAGAATGGAGGAGAAGGGACTGCGGCGTGGCCATCCCCTCGAGGGGTAATTTCTCACTTTCTATCTCTCTGTTTCTCTCTGTCTTTCTGGCGAGCGCGCACACGCTATAGCAAAAAAAAAAAAAAACTCTCAAAAAAAAGTAGTGTCTCAGAGAGACAACTGCATGAGACGAAACAATTTCTATGACTTTAAAGGTATCAAAGAAAATAGTGAATATTTTTTAGATATTTTTGCTATAGGGCACATGTACTCTGGGGAGACAGAGAGATTCAGAGAGACAAAAAATGAGAAATCACCTCCCAGTGGAGATGGCCACACCACAGTCCCTTGTCCTTCATTCTCCTCTTGGGATTTTGAGCACATACACACACACACACACACACACACACACACACACACTCAGTGTGAATTAAGCCTCTGGGCCCAGAACTTCATCTGTGGTCAGTCATGTGGGAGTCCAGAACTTTAAACACCATGTCACCTGCTAGTATCATGAGAATAGTGAAAATTTGAAAGGAAATTTAATTACACTGAAGTATATTGTACTTTAAATTAATCATCATGATTTTTTTCTTAGAATAGTCAAAATTTCTTGAACTTTATCTACTGGTAATTACTAAAATTTAAAAACATAAATGCAACTATATAAAATATAACTTATAAGATCAGTTGGTTGATATATCAGTGACCAGATATATCTAATGATGATCTATGTAACTAATTGTTGAGCCAGAAATTCAATTTTTCAAGTGATTCTGTGCAATTAATCAAGATCTGTAGCATTAATGGACTATGCATATCAGACTACTCATTTTTTTTTTAGAAAATAACATAGAATAATAAAATGATTTACATTTTAGTTTTGGTACTACAATATAAGGTTATATTAAAAAAATTCAGTGAAAAGATTTTTTTTCTCTAGAAGGCTCACGTACTTGCCAAAGAGATTCAGAGAGAGAGAAAATGAGAAACAGCACCACTAAGGAGAATGGTTTTTTTCCTCCACTTCTCCCTTCTTTCATGATCTTGGGCACATGCACACATGCACTCATATAATTTTTAAGCCACCAGGTATGGATTCAACTGGCAGTTTGCCATGTGAGATCCAGTCATCTTAACCATGCCATGGGTTGGCTCTCAATTTCATTTTAGAATGACTTCGTTATATATCTTACTTTCTTTGCATTGAGGAGATAGTTAAATTAACAGAAGCTATTTAAACATCAAAGGAAAACTAATTAGAGTGAATTGGCAACCCTCAGAATGGGAGAATATAATTGCAAACTATGCCTGAGATATAGGTCCTGTATAATGAGCATATACAGGAAACTCAAGCAGCTTATCCAGTGGGGAGAAATCAACTCAATTAATTAAAAGATGGGCAGATGAGCTGAACAGACAACTCTCTAAGGAAGACATATGAACAGCCAAAAACCATATGAAAAAATGCTCAACATTCCTTATCACAAGGGAGATATAAATTAATATCACAGTGAGAAATCACCTAACCCCAGTCAGAATGACCAAAATTAACAAAAAATCCAAATAAATGATAAATGTTGACAAGCAGTGATGAAAAGGCATCTCTCCTATGCTGTTGATGCAAGTGTAAATTAGTATAGCCATTGTGGAGTACAACATGGAGGTTCCTCAAAGACCTACAAATAGAACTACCATATGATCCAACAATTCCACTCCTAGGTATCTACCCAAAGGATAGGAATACACTCAGTCAGAAAAGTACTTGCACATCCAAGTTTATTGTAGCATTATTAACAATTGCTAAGATATGGAACCAACTCAAATATCCACAAACAGATGAATAGATTGAAAAGTGTGGCACATATATCCTATGAAATAGTACTCAGTCATGAAGACAACAAGATTCTGGCATTAGATAGAAAGTGGATGAATATGGAAGATGTACTGCTAAACAAAGCAAGCCACAGTATGAAAGAGAGACATTGTATATCCCACTCAAGGTATACTGAATGTCTGCACTCTAGGGAAGAAACTGAAAGATTGGAAAATATAAAAGCAGGGAGAACAACTGTAGATACTAAAGACAATGTGGGAAGAGTGTGGGAGACGGAAGAGATGAGATAAAGAGAATCAGGAGTAAAAAGAAAGAAGCAAAATATTTAAAGGACACAAAAATGGGAAAATTTTTTGTTGATGATCATGTGTATGATAATATTGTTAACTGGACTAATATACAATGTATTCATGCTGGGAAAATTCATTTTGCATATGGTATACAATGATTGAATATATAAAAAAAAATATCTGGGTCATTTTGTCTCATGTTTCCCAAGTCATAAAATAATAAAAAAATTTAGGGTTTTATGTTGGCCATCATCATTAGATGTCATTTAGCGATTTCTCATTGCTAATGTAGCAATTATGTTTCTCCCTCATTGACAGGGCTATTCTTGGGAGGAAGTTTAACAATATTGTGGAGTATTGTACTTCCCTATGCATGTCCCTGGTATTGCAACAAAGTGTGGTCTCTCAGTTATATTAGACAATGCTAATAAACTCATTCATTCATTCATTCCTTTTTTTTTTTTTTTTTAACCACTAGAGCAGCTAGTCTTCGTGGAAGATAGTATCATGTGATGGCTCAATATTCATCTCTACAATGGCAGGCTAAGTATTTAGCAATAGATGTATTAAACTTGGTCTTGATGAAAATTCAAATTATTGAACGTATGAATAGTCTCCACCTCTGCAAACAGGCATTTAAAACAAGAGACATTGATCGAACATTGGAGTGAGTGGCAGAAGAAAGATAATATTCAACCCAATGGCTCAACTAGTTCATGTGATGATTGTCTGCATGATAAATGCCCTCTTAAGGAAGTTCACACAGATTGTTCTAGTATTTCCCATTGGTTGTGCCCATTTTCCTTATCCAGATCTCCTCATCTCTAATCTTGCTTACCCCATTTGTCAGCTACTATCTGTAGGGTAGTGTTGATGCAGTGTTTATGAATCTGTCTGTTTGCATTTCCTCTACCACTGTCTTTCAGAGGTACTTCCTAGTAAAGCCATAGTGTTTTAGCCTTTCCCTTCCAACTAGTGTTAGGATGTCATAAAGGACCACATTATTTTTCCTTATAATATATTGGTGAGAGTTGAGCAAAAAGTAGTGAAGCAAAAGTAGTAAGCACGATGGTTGTCTAAGTCACCTAGATATGCAATTTATTTTTGCCCCTGGACCCGTTTTCGACTGATTTTATAGCTACTACTACCATTTAGTAATAGAATTCTACTGAGCATAGCCAACTTTAGATCTGATGATTTGGTTTAAATCTTATCCTGTTCGTGTGTGTGAGAGCAGATCATACACCTACTTTATAAACATTTAGTTTCTGCCAAGTAGTAATCGCAAAGCTGCTGCACAACTGAAAGATAATTGTTAGCAGAAGAGGTCGCCACTTTGCTATAGAATCCTAGTGCTTCCAAATGTTTCTCTAAGACTTGCCAAAGTGCCATACATTGCTCATCTTGCCACAGATACTATAAACAGCACTGGGTACAGTGGGTCATGATGGCCAACTGGCAGCATTGCTTATAGCACAGCATGGACCTTGAGGAGAGCCTTTTCTCCCTATAAGCCTGACTCAAAAAGACTATCATGTTACTCAATAAACTGATGAGAGATTCATACTCAAATATTGCATACGTTATCTCTAAAGTCCAAAGAGGTTCACTAATCATTGTGTATTTTTTTTCACTGTAAAATAATAAGGTGAACAAATTTGTATTTAATTTCAGAGGGAAAACTCAACACATCATGGACTGTTGATCTCCTGGAAACTTCACCAGAGGGCAGACCATGACTTTGGTGGGGAAGTTATCTCTTGCCGTGTGGCATACATACTTCTTATGAAAGTATCAAGGCGTGTGCAATCATATATCAGCTATAATTAGCATAATCTCATCTATAAAGGGAATTATAACTTTAGGGGGATATCAGGACATTTGTGCTTGCTCTGCGCTTTGAGGAAGAGAGACGTGACAAGACCTTGATGCAAGATAATGCAGGCCTATTGCTCTCATGATAAGTTGAAAGAACACTGCTCTGGCTTGTCCTTATTAATTGCAATAAAGAAAGAAGTGGCCACATAACGTATTATCAGATAAAATAAAAAAAAAAAACTAATGCACAAAAACAAGAGTGTTAAAGGGACCAGGGAACATTACTAATAATAACATTAATATACTAGGCATGAAATGGGGACTGTTCAAGGCAAACCAAGTTTTTATCACCCATGACCTTGTCTTATAGGATTTTGTATAGATCTCTTTGATTCTGTTTATTGACAAACATTTAGAAATATTTTATTAAAATATTTCGTTTGATATCATTATGATATATTTTTATATTGGAAGGCATTTTCAGTTTTCAAGATATTTCAAGATAGTAGGGGTATTTGCCTTAAAAAATCAGGTACATGTTTTAATAGCAATTGACTGGTTCATTTTTTAATTTTTTAAAAATTTTGGTTGTACTAGAAATGTGATAAATGCGAAACTACTTATTTTACAAGTCTCAAAATCTAAAAATGCTTATCATGCAGATGTTTGTGTGAGTTTCTTTTACTGAACTTCCCCTTTTATACTTCATAATTTCTTTCAGCTCTCCTGCTACATGAATATACTGCAGTATTTTGATAGTATTACAAGTGGCCTTTGTATATTTCCCAAGTATTTTAGGAACCATTTCATTGAAATTCAGACCAAAAATGAATGTAATTTACTTCTGCTTTATAATAAAGGATCATCTGGCTTCAGCTGGGTTCCTGTGACAGAGCTTAATAAAACATTTGATGAAATCTTGATTAAGCCACACAAAGCATGATATTTGGGAAACATCAAGTGTGATTTGAGTTTTTATATAACTCTAACCCTAATGTCCCTTGTGCTGAATGAAATAATCAGTTTAAATGTATGTACACTAATGATGTGTTTGTCATGAAAACAGAGCATACAATTCCTTCATCAGTGTGACAGGGGAGGAGGACTGATTTAATTCACTGCTGATTTCTAAATATTTTGTGATGCAATGCTTTTGAGAGCTCTGATATTTTTGAAATGATCTTTTGTGTCTAATTTGTATAGTCCATGGATGATAAGCAAGGTTTTAGCCCTAGTGGCTTTGTTTTTCTTTATTTTCAATTTAAGAAGTTTAAAAGACAAATAGATAATTGGATGCTCCGAGATGAAGCCAGTGTGCTTCTTAAAAGGTAGTAAGCTCATTACTTATGTGCCCTTTAGAAAATTCAATTTCTTCTGCAACTGATTCATTTACTGCTGGGATTTAGTTACAAAGAATATCCATACCTCAGAGTTCTTGCAACTTCAGAGTTCTTGCATTTCTTTGTTTCCTTTCAACTGTGTTCAAAGCAATGCATTTTTGCATGTGCGTTTTTGAATATATGTGTGTGTGTGATTCTGTGTGCAAGTGCAGGGATGTGTATGAGAATGAATGTGAATGTGAATGAGTTGTGTGGATATAGAGGGTGCTCCTGGTAGCTGAACTAAGTGATACTGATTAGTGAGACTAAGTGCTTAATTAACTGACAAAAGTAATGAGAACTGTTGTGTTTATACAATGCCATTTTTTAAAGACAATGAAATTTTCTTGATCTTATGCAGGAAGTATCTCCCACTGACTGATAAAATTCACTGTGTTCCAAAAAAGAAAAAAAGCAACTGCTTTATCAGACTTTGTATTTGGATACATTATCGCTCAACTAGAGTTTAACAATTATTGGTGGATAAATTGCACATACAAAAAAGTCAGTGATAAGAACAGAGAAAAATACTTCATAAAATTATCGATTGATCAATGCCCTCTAAGGTTAATTCCATGATCTATAAAAACTATTTTCTGAAGCATTTAGATTTTTGAGTGCTATGTACTCTAACAACACTATTGAAAATTGAAAATTTTATTTGAAAAAAACTCTATCATTACTATAACTCAGTGTCATAAAACATGAAACTATTTATGACTATTTTATTAACTAAATTTTAGAAAGGCATCATATAAGAATAATAGAAAAAAAGTAGTCCACAAATAAATATGCAGATCAACACAATCCAGTGAGGGTATATTCATCTGTGAATTCCAGATAAAATTCTCTGAATGAGCCACATATGGACATTTGCATTGAAAATCAAGAGTGAAAATGAATTATAGGTCTACATGAAAATATCCAATATTGATGGAAAGCCATTTTTTTTGAGAGAGAGATGCTTGCTATATAGATTGCATGCATTTGCTGAAGAAACAGAGAGAGAGAGAGAGAGAAAAGGCATATAATTACTCCCCAGGGTGGGAGTAATGGCTATCCATGCCACAATCCCTTCTGAAATCTCCTCTTCAGGTTTTGGACATGCATGAACACACATCCAGTGTGTTCAAGTCACTGGGTCTGGGACTCGAACCATGGTCGACCACGTAGGAGTTCAGCACCTTAATCACTAGGACACCTGCTGGCCCTAGAGAGAAAGCTGTGTTAAGTTACTATTCCATATTTTGTCTGTTTGTTTTTAGAGAGAGATTTTTGCTATAGGATGTGTGAGCTTGCCAGAAAGACAGAATGCGACAGAGACAGAAAATGAGGAATCACCCTCTGGGGAATAGCCATGCCACAATCCCTTCTCCTCCATTCTCCTCTCAGCATCTTTGGCACACACACACATGTGCCCAGCAAGAATTAAAGCCATTGAGTCCAGGACTCAAACTGCAGTCAACTACATGGGAGTCCAGCCATCCACTAGTCTCGCTACTCCATATTTGATTCCAAAAATTTATTTTCAAATAAATCTCTCTTTTAATTTGAATCACCATTACTCATTTTAGTACAAGAAATAACTTTCTTTTTTACTTGTAAGATAAACTAACTTTCTATTTTCTCAAAGGAAACATTTTATTTAATTTTTTATTCTATTGTACTTTATTTTTGGTTTGTGTTATAGAGTGCATGAAGTCACAAGAAAGAGAGAGAGAGAAAGAGAGAGGGAAAGAAAGAAATCATTCCCTCCCCTCAGAGGAGATGGCCATGTGAGCCACCCCTTGTCCAGTCTCATCTAGGGATGTGGGACATGCACTTACTAGCACCTGAAGTGATTCTCAAGTATCCAGGCGTGGGACTCAAACCACAAAATTGTCCATGTGGGATCCAGTGCCTTCAACTCCATCCCACCTGCTGGCTTCCAATTTTATTTAAATTTTTTTCAATATTACTATATATCAAGTTCTTTTTTTTTTTCTTTCTTTTTTTTTTGAACAGGTTTTTGCTATAGTGCACGTGCACTCGCCAGACAGACAGAGATAGAGAAATAGAAAACAAAAAATCACCCACCAAGGGGGATGACCACTCCGAAATCCCTTCTCCTCCATTCTCCTCTTGGGATCTTGGGCACGCATGCACACGTGCCCGGCGTGAATTTAAGCCACTGGGTCCGGGACTCGAACTGCAGTCAACCACATGGGAGTCCAACGACATAGCCATTACAGTAACTGCTGGTCCCCTATCAAGTTCTATATTCTTGAAACCAGCAGTTAGCATAATGGCTATGTTGCTGAATTCCCATGTAGTTGACTGTGGTTCAAGTCCTGGGCTCGGTGATTTAAACTCATGCCAGTTGCAAGGCGTGGGTGCCCAAGATCCCAGGAGGAGAATGGAGGAGAAGGGATTGTGGCATGGCCATCCCCACCACCCCCCCCACCGCAGGGGGTGATTTCTTGCTTTCTGTCTCTCCGCCTTTCTCTCTGGCGAGTGCACACCCCTATAGCAAAATCCTCTGGGAAAAAAAAAAAAAAAAAGCCCCGTCTACCAAGACATTTATAAATCTGTTTGTTTATTATCTTTTAATTCTATTCTATTGCTCTTTTCTATTTCTATTGATATACCACAGTAGATTGATAGAGTTCTATGACATATTTTAAAATCTGGTAGAACAAGTTGCTCTTTTAAAATTTTTTTCCAAAAAAATGTATTAGCTATATGTTTCTCTTTGTGACAGACGTGTTTGAAGTGAACACAGCAAGTGTTGGTTGCTGAAAACTCACAATAGAATCACTCTCCAAGAACTCCCTTCTCCCAACACTGAAAAAAAAAAAGATGGATTGCTTAAGGTTATGTTTCCCACTTAGGGAAAGCTTGCATATGAAAGTTGATAAATGTGGTAGCTTACAGGCTAGAACCTCCTACCTCAATTTGGTAAAACTCTTAAGGGACATTACAAAAACTCCTAGAGGAATCCTCTGAGGTCTCTGTTGCACCTGCCATGGAGTTCAACTTCTTTCCCTGCTCTATCCTGATTCTGTTACTCTCTGATAGTTACACCCAAGAAGCTCAGGATAACTCCTAATTTATTGCAATAAGATATGCTGGTATGAAAACCTTAATTTAAACATATCTAGCTAGTGAAATCAGAGAACTTTTGTGATTGCCATGAAGATGAACTCACCAAGAGTCCAGCCCTTGTGTGCACCTGCTAGTACACAGGTGGAAAATCCACTGGGATATTAAAATATTAATTTAGATTTTGCCAGAATGTGAAAGAGGGTTTTCTATTTACAGTGCTGTATTATTGCACTCTTTATTGACCATGCAGACATAATTCTAAGTAATTTCAGAGAATCTAGCATTTTCAGTATATATTACCATTGACTCAATTCTAAAATAAATACTACTTTATAAAATAAAGCCATAGAAAATAAATTTCAGAGGCAAGGGAACACACATTTTCTGTATAAGTTGAAGGTAAAGCAGTAATTTGGAGTAAAATATTCAAAATTATCAAATTATGGAACATATATATTTTTCTTTTTCATATATAAAGTATTCTCTGTTATTTTATTACATCAATATTTAAAAGTACTAAATAGTTTAAATATTTTGCTGACTTTAAAATTGTGTATTTTAAGTATTCTCTGTTATTTTATCACATCAATATTTAAAAGTACTAAATAATTTATTTATTTTGCTGACTTTAAAATTGTGTTAAAGGATTTTTTTTTCAGTATGGAGTGAAGTTTTAATTGCTTTGTTTTTCTTGAAACATTTTCCCTAGCAAGGATTACTGTTTTACATATATAAATTGTCAAAATGCAGTAAAAGTGATTAAAATTTAAAAAACTAGTCATTTTAGAAAAGTAGTCTTAAAAGCTTCAAAAACCTGCACAATTTAAAACATGACAATCATGTGGAATTTTTTCTTTAGCATTTAAAAAAAAAACAAATAAGATTTACAATTTTATTCCACCTACAGTGGAATTCCCTTTCCTTCAGTATCCAGAGTAAGTTTAAGTACCCAGCATGCTGTTCGTCAGTAAGACTGAGGTTGCGTCAGCTGCCCGCAGTGTGGCTGTGTTCTCTCCCTGAGCCTGCAGCTGAAATGGCAGACTGCAAAGTTTCAGTCCAAGAGTCTCCATCTGCATGCAATGGGCTATTGGCGAGGACACAGAGCTGCTCTAAGTGCAATGGGACTCCTTTATGGTTTGTTGTTGTTTTTAATTTTTAGGTTTTTTTTTTTATTTTGTAGATTGAATAAGTACTAGGTCTCCTATTGTTATGGTTTGAATGTCTCCACCAAAATTCCTGTTAAAAGCTGCTTAATTGTAATATTATCAATATTAATAGAAGGGGTCTTGGTGACCAGCAAATGGCATGGTGGTTAAAGTGTTGGACTCCCCACAGTTTGAGTCCCAAACTCAGTGGCTTGAAAATTGCCTGGAGGTATGTTCATGCATGCCCAAAATCCCAAGGGGACAGTGGAGGAGATGGGATTGTAGCTTGAATGCCATCTACCCTGGGTTGGGGGCAATGTCTCTCTCTTTCTCTCTCTCTCTGGTAAGCACCTTTCTCTCTCTTTCTCTCTCTCGCTGGTAAGCACTTGGACTATGGCAACCTATTTTTTTTAAAAAAAAGAGGTGAAACCTTTAAGAAGTGATTATATTTTAAGGGCTCTCTCCTCATGAATGAATTCATGTAATTATCACAGGAATAAATTAATTATTGACACACTGGGCTTGTTACAAAAGAGGCCCTCTATTGTTCTCTGTCTCTCACACTTGCTTGCCCTTCTACTAAGGAATGAACCTCATCATACACAGCTGTCATATTCTTGGATTTCTCAGTCCAGAACCATGAGACAAATAAACCTTTTCTCTATTTAAATTACCTAGTCTTAGTAATTCTGCTATAGAACACAAAATGGACTAATACACAAAGTTAGTATAAAGAATTGGTGCCATTATGGGCCCAGCAGATGGCATAATGGGTACATCGCTGGTCTCCCATGTAGTCAACCGCAGTTCAACTTCCACACAGGATGGCTTAAAACTCACTGTGTGTGAGCGCCCGAAATCCCGAGAGGAGAATGGAAGAGAATAGATTGTGGTGTGGTCATCCACCTGGAGGGTGATTCCTTGCTTTCTGTCTCTCCAGTGACTGCATGCACCCTATAGTAAAAATCTCTCTTAAAAAAAAATTAATGCTTTTATTACAACAGATGCATGAAAATGTTAAACGTGGCTTTAGTACTAGGTAATGGGTAGAGGCTCAAAGAATTTGGAGAAGCAGGCTATAAAAAGCATACAGTGAATGAACAGAGTATTAAAGATAATTTCAGTAAGGGCTTAGAAGATAAGAGCTATAGGGAAAGTTTAGAAATTCTTCGAGAATATTAAGTGGCCATTATTGGAATGTTGTTAGCAATATGGATAGTAAAAGCCATTCCAACAAGGACTCAGACAGAAATGAGGAACAAGGTATTGTAAACTGCAGTAAATAATATACTTGTTACAAATTATCAAACCCCTCACCTTATTGTGTCTATGTCTTATGTCCTAGGTCTTAAAGAAATGCGAAACTCAAAAGTGATGAACTAGGCTATTAGCAGAAGCAATAACTAAGCAGCAAAGAATTCAGGCTGCTATGTGTCTACTTTTAACCAGATAGGGAAGGATGTGAGAGGAAAGAAATGACAAAAGAGGGAATTTCAGATAAAAAGAAATGCAAAATAAAAAAGATTTAGAAAACCTGGGCATGTAAAGACTAAACATTTTTATTTGGGAGAAAATATTAAGGATAGGGCCAATTAACTGTTTGCAGAAGAGTTTACCATGTGTAGAACATAACCAGGTGCTATTTATCGGGACAATGGGAGAAAAACTCCAAAAGCATTCAGGAAATACTTGAGGTTGCTCCTGCCAAGTTTGCCAGGCCTGTGTGTGTGCTTGCCCTAAACCTAAACCCTGAGAGGATAATGGAGAAGAAAGGATTGCAGCGTGTCCATCCTTCTGGGGAGGTGATTTCTCACTTTCTGATTCTCTCTGTCTCTCTCTCTCAGGTGAGCACACATGCCCTATAGCAAAAATTTCTCAAAAAAACAAAAGAAAAGAAAAAAATTATAATGTTGGGTAAAACATAGAATGATTTAGTTCAACATTTTCCTTTTATTTACAAAGAGAGGCCTCAACCTTAAGCAAGATAATTTTTCTCTCTAGCACTAATTTCACAACCACGTAAAGAAAGTTAACGGCTATTTACATGTTTTATGACAACGAAATATATGTCGGTTAATGTTCTGGAAGGGAAGGGAATCCAGGAACACAACTGCAGCAATGTCCCCTTAACATCTTGAGAACGTGGAACATTCCTTTGGGATATTGGTGCTCTTAGGCTTCTGAAATTCTTCTATGTCTAACATATAGAAAACTATGAGAAGTTTCCAGTATTTATCAGGGATGATTTTTTTTTAAATGTAGATTGTGAAGCAGAGAGGACATCAAATTAGGATTCTCCTACAATGAATCTCTGGACTACTTAGAAGATGAGGGAAAATCATGGTATTGCCTAATTAAGAGATTCTAGAGAAATGCCATTTTTTTCAGCAGAAATTAACAGAAGGTGAATTTTCAGGGTCCTGGTCAAACCCTTCCTCCTTGTACCTAAGAATTGTCATGAGCTCGAAAGAAAATCAGAAAGAAAATTTGTAGCTTTACTTAAAGGTGTTTTTGCTACACAGAGATCAGATAGTGTTAAAATGGCAGAAGCCCTTAGAGAGTATTTTACCCATATGGTACCAGGACAACAGTAAATATGGAATCTTTGTAAATGCTTTTTAACAATAAGCTCTCATGTTTAATTTGAATAAAATATTTCATTATTACTCAGAAAAACAACATATAAAATAGAAATTGATCATTTTCCTGAGTTTTTCACCTCTACCGCTTCTTACCACTGACATTGACTTTAAATAACATGTTTTACCAAAAGGTCTGACTGTTATTTGCATTGACAAATATTATATCAATAGAAACAAAAACTTAAGAAGATAGGCTATCCTGATAACTTTCTGAAATGAATTGGACTCTCCCGTGGATTCTCGACTGCATTTGTACTTCTCTAGTTAGAGTTTTGTTTTGTTTTGTTTTCTGACAGAATATATTAGCAGCAGAATATATCTACAGCCTAATTAAACCATTTTACTTCATTTGTCTTTACTTCCTCCCCTTCTGTTTAGGCCCAGAATCCCTGACTTGTTTCCTGGCATCAAAAACCAGTACAGATAATACTCTTTTCTCATTTTATCAATCACATCCCAGTAATTAATTAACTGAAGTAGTGGAAGTTTTGCAACTGTTATCAGTACCATTGCCTTTACATTTATGAAATCCGGCAGCAGCAGTCAACTAATTATCCGAGCTTCAAAAGTTCCACGAGTGATGATCCTAGTTGCGAGATTTTATTTTCTTTATTTAAAAAAACTCTTCCTGTGACCATATTGAAGGCTTAAAATTAATTATTCACATCTGATAGAGGAATGTGGAAGAAGTCTGTGCATCGTTCAATGTTACTAAGTTTAAAAGTCTTTTATTGTTCAGAATGATTACCAGTTTATACTGTTAAGCAAAAATACTTACAAGAGTGAAGTCTTCAATTTTCATTGCTCTCATAACTTGTAAAGTAAGCTTCTTTTCATATGCCTATGGGTCATTGATATATATTTTTTTGTTTTTTTCTCTTCTAATATTTTGCCCATTTTAAGTTGGGCTGTTTCTTCTATTGTATTGCAAGTGAGTTTTCTTATGTCTGTATGCATGTTTGTGTTTGCGAGTTCTTGGTTATTTTAGCTTTATAAAAAGTTACACACATTATAACTCCTCTAACCTTTTGTTTTTCAAGTTGTTTTGTCTACTGCAGGTATATCTTTTCATAAACATTTTAGAATTCGCTTCAAAATTCTTTGCATAAGCCTACTAGAAATTTGATTCAAATTGCATTAACTCTATAGATATGTATTAGAAGGAAATTCTTTCTGGATTTCTCACCATTCCTGCATTGAGTATGTCTTCAGAGGAATGGATTTGGTATGCTACATATAGTAAAACTGAAAATATCAAATATTAGTAAAGCTGTGGAAAAAAAGTCATCTATTATTACTTGTGTGTGGAAGTGTAAAATGGTACAACCACTTCGGAAAACTTTCTGGTAGTTTATAATAAAGCAAAACCTGGACTTATGATATGATCCAGCAATTCTACAACTGCATTTACCTATAAGTTGGAAATAATAAGAGAGCATTCTATTTATACAATGACTTAAACCTCTGCAATGAAAGATATAAACAACTGATGATGGAAATAACCAAGTTCTGGAAGAAATAATAATGAACATTGTTTATTCTAATCATGACTTGGAAAGACTTGGGCCTGAGCAGCACAGAAGGGCTGCCCAGGGTGCTCGGATGCAGCAGTTCTTTTACTTAGTGCCTAGAGCAAGAGTCACAAAGTTGTAAATCAGTATAAGAAGTCTCTTTGTTAGCCTGGCCCCAAAAGGCAGAGCATCTAGAATTGAGGGCTTGTAGGATAATAGGCGGGTTTAGAAATTCTTAGGTTAGTTGGTTAAATATACAAGTCTTTGTCTCAAAGAGACAAAACAGTAGAAAAGACTATCTGAATTTAAATTGAAGGTAGGTAATAAGGTCTTGCTATTTATCTGGTGATGCCGTGCGAGGGTCAGGATGTCAGAAGGTGTTCATAGTCACTAGATCAAAGCAGTCCCTTTCAACAAGATTAACATGTATAGACATAACTCTCCCAGGTCCCTTGGAAGACGTCTTAGTTCTTAAGAAGTCAGAAATTTGTCCTCACTGGGACCAGCAGTAATGGCGTAATGGCTATGTCACTGGGCTGGACTCCCACGTAGTCGACTGCGGTTGGAGTCCAAGACCCGGTGGCTTAGACTCATGCTGGGCGCGTGTGCATGCGTGCCCAAGATCCTGAGAGGAGAATGGAGGAGATGGGATTGCAGTGTGGCCATCCCCCCTGGGGGGTGATTTCTAGCTTTCTGTCTCTGTTTCTGTCTTTCTGGCAGGCACATGTGCCCTGTAGCAAAAAACTCTACAAAAAAGCAAAAAACAAAGAAATCTGTCCTCACAACTATTATACAAAGTAATATTGATGAACCTCAAAAACATTATATTGAACATAAAAAAGGCAGACAAAAGGAATACATCCTGGGTTTTGTACATAAATAAAGTGCATAATAGTATACAAAATTAAACTATGAACAGAGAAATCCAATTGTGATAATTTCTTCAAAGTGAGGCATTATCCCGGAAGAGAATACCAGGGAATTTTCTAGTGTATTATAAACATAGGGTTTTTATTTTGGAAGGAGTAGTTACTCAGATATGAAAGTGGTCATAACTCAAAGTCAGCAGATGGCATGGTAGTTAAGGTGCTGAACTCCCACATGGCCAATCCTGGTTCAAGTACCAGTCCTGGCAGCTTGAAAATCATGTCTGTCACATGTGTGTGCACACCCAAAATCCCAGGAGGAGAATGGAGGAGAAGGGATTGCGGCATAGCCATCCCGCTAGGGGGTGATTTCTCACTTTCCTTCTCACTGTCTCTCTCTGGCCAGTGCACGTATCCTACGGTAAAAATCTTTTTAAAAAGTCATAATTCATCAAACTGAACACATTAGGTCTGTACTTTTTATTTTATGTAAATTGTACTTTAATGAGTAAATGTACCCCTCAAAAATAAATAAATAAGGGCAAAGCCGTTTGGCAAGGGAGAAAACGTGGTGTAATAAAATAAGGAAGAGGCAGCCTCCATCTGGTTTACAACCCAAGAATCTGTTGATCAATTTGCAATATCTTTCTGAACCTTGGTTTTCTAATGAGAAAATGAAATAGCAACGCCAACATTACTGTTATGGTGAGGAATACCACTTCATGGTAAACAGTGAAGTGCTGGGCACAGAGGAGATTCCTAACAGATGTCCATTCACTATCCACAGTTTATTTCATACTTGTGTAAGTATAAAATAATTCTAGAAGAGCACACTTGATTAATATTTTTTAATTTGCCAAAGGGTGTGTGCATTTACCAGAGGGAGAGAGAGAGAGAGAGAGTAACAGAGAGAGAGAGTAGGGAAACTAGGAAATAATCTCATGGGGCATGGTCAGGGCAAAATTCCTTATCCTCCAACTCTCCCTTTTTTCAGGATTTTTGGCACTCACACACAAACACTTGGCATATTTCTCAAGCCAGAGTCTAGGACTCCAACACTCATCATGGGAGATCCAGCCATTTCAACTGCCAGGCAACAAAGCCAGCCCCACATTCAATTAGTAATAGTTTATACAGGGACCTTAGATGGTCTAGCAGTTATATTGTTGGACTCCCAAGCAGTTGACTGTGGTTGGAGTCCTAGAACCAGAGACTTAAAACTAACATTGGGCATGAGACTAACGGATGGCTTAATGGCTATGTCACTGGACTCCCATGTGGTTGACCGCGGTTCTAGTCCTGAGTCTGGTACCTTAAACTCATGCAGGGCATGTGTGCGTGCATGCCCAAGATCCCGAGAGGAGAAAGGAGGGGAAGGAATTTGCAGTGTGTCCTTCACCCCTGGGGGGTGGTCTCTTGCTTTCTGTCTCTCTGTCTCTGCCTTTCTAGCGCACATGCCCTATAGCAAAAACTAACACTGGGCACATGTGTGTGAGTGCCCAAAATCCCAAGATGAGAATGGAGAAGGAACTGTAGCATGGCCGTACCCTCTGGGGGGAATTCGTGCCTCTTTTTCTCTGTCTCTCAAGCGAGTGCACATGCCCTATACAAAAAATCTCTCAAAAAAAAAAATAAAAGTGTATACAAGCGTCACATTATAAGAATAATAATTCTCCCTCCCATAGTTCCCATGAGATCACTGAGACATTTGTATTGAGGTGCTGCTGAGCCCAGGTGCTTCCTTCTTAACGCTTCCTTTCCCTTACTTCTGCCTCTGCTCCTCTTTCCATTTCTCCTCCTCCACCTCTTTCTTTACTTTCTCACTCCAACAGTTGTGTACTATTAAAAACTAAAACCTAGGGTAGTAAGCTTGCATATAAATAAATTCAGCTGTGATCCTATGTCACAGAGAGTGCAGCTAGTAACTGAAGAGGTGGATTCCAAACAGAGAAGAGAAATAAAGGGATTTTTGCCTAAAGAAAACAATGTTCATTTAAACCAGATGTGCAAATAGCATTCCTCCTGAATCATTTGATTAATTCCTGGATGACGTTATTAAACTATAAGCTCTATTTTACATATAGAAAGAAGATAGTGAGGATAAAAAATGTACTTGAAAAGCAGAGGGACATCATCATTTCTGCTCATCATATTATTAAAGGTAAAAAACTTTATTTGGGTATTTTAAAACCTGCAAAGTTATAACAGTACATCGTAAAGAATCAATTGGTGTCAATCTAGATGAACTCAAAAATAATGGGCAGAATACCAACTTGGCTTGGCGAAAAGTAAATCAGGCCAGACAATTTTGCTCTTCTGTAATGGAGTAACCTGTCACAGCAATAAATAACTGTCCACAGACCTTAGTAAGTTTAGGTAAATGCGTATATGGCTAAAATGTATTTATAGGATTATTATTAGAAAACTGGTGGAAGGTATGTACTAATGGTATACTTACACTAGAGCACATGCTTGGTACAGGAGGGAGAGAGAGAGAGAAGTATTCTCCACAAGGGCCAGTCATGCTGCCCTCCCCTTTCTCCAGCCCTTCAGCCTGTCAGCATGTGCACACATTCCCGACATGTTTTTTAGGCTGACCAGGCCAGTACTCAAACAGCAGTTGGCATGTGGCCTACAGCTCCGAAGTCCTGAATGTTACCAACTATACCACAGAAACTGGGCCAGTGATGGGAATATTAACTGCTTTCTCAACATGTTTGTTTTTTAGTCTAGTATCTATCAGTAACATACAATAAACTTTTCAAAAAGCCTCTAAAATATTAGGGATTGTGAATAACAGTGGATACGCAATGACCTGAGATTGATAGTAAAAACAAACTTCATAATTCCTTTTAAACATTCTAGACTCATAAATCAGAGAAAGTGGTTTTAAAAATAGCCTTTACTTGAAGTGGACGCAAAAAAGTGTTTTTGTCAGAGAAAGATGGGTTTTCAGAGAGACAGACATTCACTTTCCAAGTAACCTAATACGCCATAGAAAAGAAGATTAGTTCCAGATACTATTGAAAAGTATTACAAGGAAGAATGATAGAATTGATGACTGCTCCAAAAAAGAGGTAAAACTATCAAACTATTATTTCCTGGATAGAAATAAAAGGAGGGGCCAGGAGGAGCCGTGGAGGTTAAGACAGCTGAATTCCACAAGGCCAATGGTGAGGTTTAAGTACTGGACCCAGCAGTTTGAAAATCATGCCAGTGCATGTGCATTTGTGCCCAAAATTCAGAAAGGAGAATGGCATGGCCAGGCCCTGTGAGGGATGATTTCTCACTTTCTCTCTCTCTCTGACAAGTGTATATGCCCTATAGCAAAACTAAAATAATGATAATAATAGAATAAATAAAAGGATAAGAGTAGTTGATTGTTTAAATATCAGTTGCTTCATCAGTTAAGACCTAACCACCTTAAGAAATTCTAAGTTAAAATTTCTTTTTGATGGGTTGTCTCCCAAACCTTAATCTCTATTAATGCTAAATTCACCTGTGTGCTATTAAAACCGAAAGATTTCCTTGCCCTATCCTAATTTCACTGCATCGAACATCTGAGAAGTGGTATTTAAAATGAATTTCATTTAATTCCTAACAAATCAAGGTGTAGAGAAACTAGGGATGGTCTGGAGTGGGATGGAGCAATGGGTTTCTGAAAATAATGAGATAGAACAGCTGAGCAAACTAAATACAGGAAAGCTTAGAGAAATGATGTTACTCGGAATGCCAATATCTGTCAGCCCCCTAAACACACAAAATACAGTGGACTGTGACTTCCACAGTGCAGAGATTCACATGAGTCAATCTCACCGGGAGAATGTAAAACATCATTTTAATTACTGTTGAAACTTCCAGAATAACTAATCAAGTGAAGAGTAAGTATAAAAGCAAACTAATTTATGAGACTGGAGACTGTTAGTGCATTTAAAAAAAAAAGGGGGGGGGGCATTGTCTTATGTGATAATACATTGACTAAATGTATTGAAATGATTTTTCCTATAAGTTGCAGTGGTATGTTAAAGCTATGTTTACTGTGTAGAAAAAAAGTGTTGGTGGTATTCGTATACCTATTCCAATGAAATGTTTCTCCATAATGCTATAGACGATGGAGTCACTACAAACCAAACCAAAACAACATCAAAATTCTCCATAAAATCCATCAATCAGGGACTATACTCATATAGACATCTGTTTATACACATTGTGATTCTCTATGTAGATCTACAGGATTCCAGATGCTTCTATAATTATATGCTGAATTATAGGTGAAGGAACAGCTGCCATCAAAGAAAAAAAATAGGCTTGTGCATTTATAGAACAGAAGCTGACATGAACCTTTTTGAAGGTTTGAAAATGTCCAGTACACTTTTTAATTAAAAAATTGTGCTTGCCTTTGCACTTCCAGGATCCAAAAAGAACTAATACAGTTAAGAACTGAAATAGTATAATCCACTCTTGGCAAGATTTACAACCAGTCTGGGAGACCCCACAGGCTCAAATACTTCAGTCAAAGAGGCATCCTGAAACTTAATACTGAACTCAGCTTTCAGATCTAGTTCCTAACTGGAACACTTAGGAATTTAAGGAATTATCACACATCATTTATTCGTTATAACCTAAGTGTAAGCAAGCTATCAATAAGAGAAAAGAATATGAATCTCTTATGTACTAATCAAACACAGACATCAATTTTAGGTCCTGCAATTCAAGAAGCACACTGTGAGTATGTGAAGACAAGTCTAGGGAACTAAGAGAAGAAACAAGATTGTATGAGGAAACACAAGTTTATGCAGATTCTGTTCTGGGGTGGCATCTGTACCTCTATTGGATTACCTACAACAACTACTGGGCGGTTTCTACTGGCAATTCTAGCAATTTAAAAGAAAAGAGCATTTGGAAATGTCATTTGTCCTCCAACATCAGGATGATCCTTTATTAGATTGCCCTTTTGTTTGATAGAGCAGAAATCAAACCCATTCATCTTCAGATCTTATTATCCAGTTTCTAATCTTCCTCTGAAGCCAACTATTGCTATTGACTGGTCAAACTTGAAGAGTAAATAATGAAGCTCAAATATTTCTTTGTGATAGATGGTAATGAATTGAATATTTCCAATCTCTTCATTAAACTCAGTTTCCTCATGGAGATTAATTACTCATGATAATTGAAAGAAGAAAGGCTGTCTGATACAAAGGACCGTATCTTTGAAATAGTCTATTTTATATTATAGTGGCAGATTATTTGGAGTAATTCACCCTCTGTCAAGGTGATATCACTTCTAAGAGTTTAAGAGAAGAAACAAAATGGACTTTGACTAGAAAACTTAGTTGTTTAAATAATTATTATATAGTTATTTATAATAGCAAATGAGAAAAAACCTGGAATTTTCCCAGATATCCAAATAATAGGGTTATATGCATGAATAAAATAAACACTATGGCATTATTATATACCATTTTAATTGTATTTTTGAATAATTTTAACTTGGAAAAATTATTTCATCTGTAGTAAGCCAATACATATATTTGTGACTTCTAGACAGAAGACTGTTTAATGATATTAACTGTCGCCACAATTTACTGATCAAAGTGTATGCCCTCAATTACTTATTCAGTTCACAAATTTGTTTATATATAAACTGGAGAGTTTTCACTAGGTAAGTCAATAATTTTCAGAACCGAAAAAAGACAACCCTTTATCTCCCTTTGTAAATTAAGAACTTAATGAAGGGATCGGCAGGTGGCATGGTAGTTAAGGTGCTGGACTCTCACATGGGCAACCAGAGTTTGAATCCCTTACTTTCTCATTTTCTCTCTCTTTCTACCTCTCTCTGGTCAAATTAAAAAAATAATAATACTAAATAAAATTAAATAAATAAGTCTTTAAAAAATATAAGGAAAATTAAGCACTTAATTTCTCTTCTGCTAAAACTGCAAATCTCTACCTCGCAATGCCTTAAAAATAGTAATCAAGATAGTACTCAAAATCTATTTATTTAAGAAAATAAACACCAAGTTTATAATATTAAGTATAATTTACTTGAACAATGAAAGGGCATACTTTAGCCTTTTAACTTATTTAAAGTTTTGTGTGTAGGCTGGCTGTTTTGAAATATAATATATAAAGGACTCAACATTTACCACCAAGAAAAAAAAGATAAGTAGGTAGATAGACAGATACATAGGTAGACAGATGACAAAAGATTTAAAAGACTTGAAGTTACTATTAATAAGTTTGTTAGAAAATGCCAGGTTGACCTCATATCTTAGTGGATAAGGGAAGTTAATATTTTGGTAAAGGTCTTGGGATTTTCTTTTTATCATTAATACTTGCCAGAGAATAGGTGCACTTGACAGAGAGAGACACAGAAAGAGAAGGAGAAAGCAATCCCCACCCCTGCCCCGGCAATGGAGTGAATTTGGGGCCTATGCACAAACACTGATTGTACGCTTTTTATTACCTTTTGGGTCCAGAATTCAAACTGCAGTTGGCTGTGTGGGATCTGGCTCCCTTAATCACTAATTAAGCTATGGGGCCAACCTAGCACTTTTTTCCTTCCTTCCCTCCTTTCTCTTTCTTTCCTCCTTCTTTCTTTCTCCCTTTCTTTCTTTCTTCCTTCCTTCCTTTCTTTCTTTTTTCTTTCTTACTTCCTTTCTTTCTTCTTTTCTTTTTCTCTCTTACATTTTCTACTCTCTCTCTTTTTTTTGGAGAGGTTTTTGCTATAGGGCGTGTGTGCTCGCCAGACAGGCAGAGAGACAGAGAGACCGAAAGCGAGAAATTACCCCCAGGGGGGATGGCCACGCCGCAATCTCTTCTCCTCCATTCTCCTCTCAGGATCTTGGGCACGCACGCACACGCGTCCGGCGTGAGTTTTAAGCCACCAGGTCCGGGACGCAAACCGCGGTCGACTACGTGGGAGTCCAGCGACATAGCCATTATGCTAACTGCTGGTCTCTACATTTCCTACTTTCTAATATTGTGAAATGATATAAGTTCAGGAGAAACTGCAGTTTAAATTTTCTGTTTTTAGATTTTTAAAATTCATTTTATATTTTAAATTTGTTGTATTTATAATAGAGAGTACATTTACTTGCACATGGTGGGTGAGAGAGAGGGCAAGAGAAAGAGACAAAGAGCAATAGAGAGATGTACCCTAAAAAGATTTTTAATCAAATCATGGTCTGCTTCCCCCTGTTTTGCACTTCATTCAACAAGGTCTTCCACATGTTCATGCACTGGCTGTGTTTTAGGTCAACTGGGCCAGTGTCTGAAACTGTGGTCAGTCATGTGGCTTCTAGCACTGTTGTTGGTACACTACAAACTGCACCACCAGGCTGAGTTTGTTGTTATTTTTAATTGACACAATAATTTTATCTGTTTTTGAGAGTACAGTGTGGTTTATCAACGTATGGATATAGTGTTGTTTTTGTTTTTTTTTTTTTTTAGAGATTTTCACTGTAGGGCACGTGCGCTCGCCAGACAGACAGAGAGAGACATAGAGACAGAAAGCGAGAAATCACCCCCCAGGGGGGATGGTCACGCCGCAATCCCTTCTCCTCCATTCTCCTCTCGGGATCTTGGGCACGCACGCACACGCGCCCGGCGTGAGTTCTAAGCCACCGGGTCCGGGACACAAACCGCGATCAACTACGTGGGAGTCCAGCAACATAGCCATTACGCTAACTGCTGGTTCCCGAGTGTGTTTTGATCAAATTACGATAATTTGCTTATCCAGCACCTCAAACATGTCATTAATTTGTGTTGGGAGTATTTAAAATTCTCTCTTCTATTTTGAAATGCAATGAAGTTTACATTTAGTATTTTTTTTCTTTTCCTGGGCTAGCAGAATGTAGCAGGTAAATCTTGCAATATTGAACCGTGGCAGCAAGCCATTCTGTTTTTCACTTTGAGTACATTATAAAATGAATTCAATGCTTTATTCTAAAATAGGCAATGACATATGAAATTAATTATCATAGATCCATCCATTCTTCAAGAGACCATTCTAACATCACACACCTGGACATTTCTCTATCCAAATGAATCACACGATCAGGAGTACTGTCCAAAGTTCTGTCCACTAAGAGAACTTTTCTTCACCTCTGTCTTTCAGGGATGTCCCAGAGAGGGACTATAGGGCTGCAGCTGTTCACTTTTAAGCGGTACCTATATACTGTACAGGATCATCTGTGAGACTGGTCTGAGATTTTTCTTCCTCTATCAAATAATTGTTAGGGAATTCCTCATGAGGCTATATGTACAGGTTGGGAGAAAAAAGGCAGTATAGTAGAAATGTATACTGTGGCCATTTGGGTCATGTCATGTCATTTGATTGTGCTTTCAGGGCTTGATTGATTCCAGCTGTGTATTAATACATACCATTTCCGCTATTCTTTAAGGGTTGCTGTTTGTGACTAACTTTATAGTTTGATGAGTCAAGTAACAACCACTTTATGATGGGTGGTTCAGGTCACATAGTCAGTCTGATCCATGGTCAAGTGTTTAGTTTCTGTTCAGGCCCAGTAACACAATGAGAGTCAAATCTCAAAAAGAGAACAACCTGTCAATGATGGCAGATCCTTGCTGCAAAGTTCTGAAAGCCTATGTTTTGATCACACACACTGGTACAAGACACCAAACAGCACCTCTAGCTAGTACAGCCAACTTCAAGTACCATTGGATCTGCTGGGTCATAGGACCCAAGAGGCAGAGCAACTTGCATAATATCCTACCTACTGAATAGCATCAGATCTAGCATTTTCTCAGGTCCCTTGGCAAGTGAACCAGAGTAATACACCCAAATGAGGATTGTGTTGCTACCCAAATCCAAGGAGGCCTCTCAATGGTGTACTTCCTTCTTAGTTGTAGGATGAGGCAGATGGAACATCCTATCACATTTTAAGTTCTTACATGACTTACACAGCATTTCAACTGAGAATTGGAACCTCTGAGCTCATCCTTTTCTTTCATTGCTTTGTCCAGTGGCATTAGGGACAATGAGGCAATGTCATTATATTTCTTAGTTTTCTAAAAATATTTGTGGTATTATATACAGAGATACAAGCTCATTGTTTTATTATGAGTGGTTGGTTAAGAGTATCCAATGTAGATATTTTACATCTGTCCATTACCAGCTCATGACATAAGATTTAATTTCTATTTCATTAATTATACGTGAAATCAAATATATGTTTAAATACAAGAGCATAACTCTTAATGTCTTCAAAGTATATCTAGTTACCAAGTATAACATTACTTATTCTTTCTATCTACTCCTATTGGACATTAAGGTTATTACCAAAGAAATCAGTACCTGTAAAGCATATCTGAAGTTTTTATAATTCTCTAAGAATTATGAATGAAGGGTCAGCTCAGGAGCACAGAGGTTAAGTGCTATGCATAAAAGCTAGATTCTACATGACTGACCATAAGGTTGAAAAACATGCCAAGCATGCATGTGCACCCCAAAATCTTGACAGGATGGAGAAATAGAGAAAAACTTACTAAGGCATGACTATGACTCATCAAGGGTGTTTGTTTTCTTTCTCACTCTCTGTGGTGTGTATATACATTCACTGGCAATTTTTAGAAAGGTTAAAAGAAGAGAATTATGAATATAAATCTTAAAATATACATAATCTTTGAATATACATACCTATTTTTAAAGGCAGGTGAAGGTTATATTTTGAGTAATTTCTATTTTGTTCATTCTACTATTTTGTAGTCCCCAAACACTTAAGATTTTTGGGAAAAAAATCAATTATAACTTTATAATATAAAAGTCTTTAAACTGGAAAACTGGAAAGCTGAGTTAGGTTGCCAGCTGTACTATTTATTTCTCTGCATATCCAGACTTGATTATATCTTTTTCTCTCATAGTGCCTCAGTGGTAATATGCACATACATGCACACACTTGACATACTGACACATGAGATAGCACTTTACAATTCATGTAATACCATGTGTTTATTAGGGTCCTTTTGACTAATTTGATTAATTATAGTGAAAAAAATTGGTTAAGAGTTAAGAACCCCTCAAAGAGAAAATTGTAGAGACCAGCAGTTAGCATAATGGCTATGTCGCTGGACTCCCATGTAGTCAACTGCGGTTCGAGTCCCAGACCTGGTGGCTTAAACTCATACCAGGCACGTGTGTGTGCATGCCCAAGATCTTGAGAGAATGGAGGATAAGGGATTGCAGTGTGGCCATCCCCCTGGGGGGTGATTTCTCACTTACTGTCTCTCTGTCTCTCTCAGTCTTTCTGTTGAGCGCACGTGCCCTATAGCAAAAAAATATCAAAAAAAAGAAAAAAAGAAAAAGAAAATTTTAAATACTGCACCACTTTTCAGTATAGGCAATATAGACTATTTAAAAGCTACAAAGTTACCTTCTTAGTTTCTTAATATTTTATGGTAGCTTTTTTAAAATTTCCATAGATTTTTTAAAAAAACTTCTCATAATGTAGAACTAATAATATTCTAACCCAGGACTTACACAGATGTTAATCTCTTTCCTTTACCTGGGGACTTTGGTTGTATTTTGGTAAATATCTAGAAACAAATAAAGAGATCCTGACCTTCATTCACATGTGGATAGATACTGTGGTCTAAATGTATAACCCTCCAAATTTATATTTTTAAACCTAACCTTCAAAGCGAGGGTCTTAATAGATTGGATGTTTGAGAGGTCATTGGGTCACGGGGGCTCTATTTCCATGAATGGCATTAGTGCCCTTATAAAGGAGGCCTGAGGGAGCTGGATTGCCCCTTCTATTACCTGAGGACACATAGATATTGCCTTTACATGAGAAATGGTCCTTTGCCAGACATGGAATCTGCAAATGACTTGATCTTGGACTTTTAGCCTCCTCCAGATCTAACAATAAATTTATACTGCTAATAAAGTCCCAGTCTAAGATATATTGTTAAAGCAACCCCAAGAGTCTAAATTGCAGATATAATCATCTCACAGCTGCTAAGCAATAATAACAATCATTAATTTTTACAAGATGATAGGAATAAAGAATAATGATAACTAACAATTATCGATTCCTTCATTTGCATTAAACACTTAGTCCTATCAATCTTATTAGAAGGTACTATCATTGTGATCATTTTCCACATAAAAAAGTTATAATTCAGAGATATTAACAAATTCATGGCTATTGAGTAGAGAATCAAACAATAAAACCCAAGAACACTAATTCCTGAGAATGTAATCTTCATTATATCAAAAAGAGATACTTGGGGCCTGCTGATGGCATAGTGGTTAAGGGCTTTTGACTCTCACATGTCTGACTATGGTTCGAGTCCTGGACCTGGTGAATTGCTTTCTCACTTTGTCTATCTCTATTTCTCTCTCTCTCACTTTGTCCCTCTCTGGTCAAATTAAAAACAAATGAATAAATAAATAAATAAATAAATACAGTAAATATATTTTTTAAAAGAGATAGTGCTTAGTTCAGTTTAAAAACCCACTGGTTGACTTTTAAAATAACATGATAATATTATTATTTAATTTTTTCTATATTTTAAACACTTTGCTAAGAATTTACATTTTTTTAATCTTATTTTACTTTATTTTTTTGATGAATGAAAATAAAGCTTTATTCAATACACAAAGCAAGGAGAGTGGGCAGCTCATGTTGAAAAGACTCATTCTATGTGTGTGTGTGTGTGTGTGTGTGTGTGTGTGTGTGTGTGTGTGTGTGCGTGTGTGTGTTTCCTTAGGGAGCATGCACTTGCTATAATCCCTTCTCCTCCATTCTACTCATAGAATTTTGGGTACACACAGGTGCCCACGGTGATTTTTCAATCCACTGGATCGGGGATTCAAACTGCAGTTGACCATGTGGAAGTCCAGCAATGTAGCCACTACTCAATCTACATATGTTTTCAAGAGCCAAATTAGGGGCAGGAATCTCATACATATGATCAGTTCAATGATTGGTTGAAGAGGACATGATTAAGACTCATAAGATCTATCTAAAGTTGATGTAATTATTTACATTTGCAGAAATCTAGCAAGATCAATAATGTGCCAATTTACAAGTATTCAGTTTTATAAGACTACATTGCTGATAGTCAGCATCAAACTAAATAGGAAATATACTGTCCTTTTGGTCTTTCAGGAAAAAATATTCCCCTTAAGTATGTCTTTCTGGAATTATAAAGTAATGCTTGTGCCAGGCATAAATTTAAACAGATTGTCCTACAGCAGCTTGGGCAGGAGGGTGAGAATTTCCTGGCAGATGAAGCTTGGAGGTCCCAGGTGGAATTAATGTTGATACTGGATCATGCTGAGGTGAACAGATCAGACAGTCACAAGCAGAGAAAACACCCTGGGCTTACAGACTGTACAATTATACGGGGCTTGTGTTCAAAAGGCCCCTTGCTTGGTTGAATACTCGGCTATTGCCATCTAAAAATTCTTAATAGATTTTCATTTAGTTTATGTTTTAAAAGTAAAACCTGACGGTATAATAGTGTATGAATAACAGAGATATACATCGTAATATGTGTTTCCCCCACCATTCCTTGCTGACAGATTCACAAGTAGTGTTTATGATGTCCCATGGCGTAAAATTCCAGTGAACCATAATTCATGGAGATTCAGAGAGATGCAAAGCAAATATTACCATGTGTGTCATTCTATGACTGCAAAAGTAAGAGGAATAGAAGCTCCAACAGACCATGATTTCTACTGGAACTAGAACTCTACTAAAGGTAGACTGTAGACAATGACATTTTAAGGACCATAAGTGCCCAAAGCATCTTATCAGATCGTTTCTTCTTCATGTTCCTTATTCTCATTAGCCAACCACTCATGCTGAGAATGATAACATAAGAAAGAAAGGAAAAAAAATAAGGTTACTCATAGGTTTATTTTCTTTCTCAGTAAACAAAAGGTCAAAAATTTTGGTAAAATGTGTGCCTATCAAGAAGTAAAATGGAGGCAGCTAAATTACTTTTACAGAGCATTTCCACTGTGTTGTTAGTGGAGTATCCCTAAACAAAAATCCTGACACCAAATGTATATCAGATTTCAGATATTTTCAGATTTTAGAATATCTAGAGAAAAAAACAAAGTCTCAAAAACTCAATTGTGTTACAAAATTTGAAGGTAATTTATGAAATATGTTTTTATGCAGTGTTTTGACTATGACCAGTAATATGTGGTCAAGTATAAAAGTTTTCAACTAGGGCAGAATGTCAGTACTCAAAAAATTGGAATTTTGAGCATTTGATGTTCTGGATTTGGGGATTAGGAATGCTCAATCTGTATGATCATGCAATTAATAATTTTTATATGATAAATTGTGTAATTTTTTATTTTTTGGAGAGGTTTTCGATATAGGGCATGTGCGCTCACCAGAAAGACAGAGAGAGACAGAGAGATAGAAAGCGAGAGATCACCCCCCAGGGGGGATGGCCACGCTGCAATCCCTTCTCCTCCATCTTCTCTCGGGATCTTGGGCACGCACGCGCACACGCCCGGTGTGAGTTTAAGCTGCCGGGTCCAGGACTTGAACCGCGGTCGACTACATGGGAGTCCAGCGACATAGCCATTACGCTAACTGCTGGTCCCATAAATTGCGTAATTTTGATGTTCCATATACAAGTTAATGCTCCTATATTTTCATTTAAAACATTGCCTACCTTAAATATTAACTATAAAATTCATGTTATTAATTTAAAATTACATTTAAAAAATTAGAATTCTATTTAGCAAACAAAAAACACAACAAATTTAGAAAGAAGCTTCAAGAGGAAAACAAGTTTATAGTGAAGTATACTTAATAATATTTTTTTCCTGCTTTTTGAGCAAGGAATCCTAAATTTTTATTTTGCATTGGCTCTCACAAATTCTGCAGCCACTCTGTCTTAGTCAGTTTGGGCTGCTCTAACAAAATATCATAAACTAGGTGGCTTATACAACAGACATGTATTTCTCCTATTCCTGGATGCTATGAAGTTCAAGGTCAAGGTTCTAGCTGATTTGGTTTATTTTGAGGGTCTTCTCTAAAGCTTTTCAACAGCCATCCTTTTGTTGTGCTCTCAAGAGCTCAGAAAAACAGCAAATTCTCTAGAGTCTTCTTATAAGGGTATTAATTCCATCTTGAGGACCCTACCCTCATGACCTATCTAAGTCTAATTCCTCCTAAGGGCTCCATCTTTAAATACCATCATATTGGCAGTTAAGGCTTTAGCATATGAATTTTGAGAAGAAATCTTCAATCCATAACATGGTCCGAACACAAGGGTTATAGCTGGGATCTCCTTTTCCATGTGACCAAGGATCTCTTATTAAGCTACAATGAAAGTTAATCTACCCCCCAGAGGAAAAAGAATAGACAATTAGTCATCCTATTCTATTAGTATGGAGAAGTGAAACTTTGTACACTAAATAAATAAATAAATAAATAAATAAATAAATAAATAAAATAACTTTGTTTTATCTGAAATGTGATTGCCACCAATTCCTTCAGGTGATTCGGGGGACTGAAAGTTTAAGCTGCTTCTGATTCTTAGGCTCTAGTCCTGCTCCTGTGATCTCACCTTTGGCATGGAATGGAGCAGTTCTTTTGATAAATTTCCCATTATCTTTCAAGTATCGGGGTGAAATGGGAAGTGAAGAGTCACTGACTCCTCTTTTCTATGTTCAAGTCTCTTCTTCCACTTGCTTTAGGTAGAGGTTATTTATGAGGTTAATGTGCCACTCCTTTACTTGTAATCTCTTTCAATCATGTGGCTTTAAGAGAAGAAGGATCACTGTAGATTTGTCTTCTGTGACACACTTCTATGGTAGGCTGTTTATTTTTAACTTTCTGCCATGAAGCAATTTCATCCTCCCAAATACCAGTGCATTTTCTTGGGAACATATGTCACTATCATGAAACTTATCAAAATACATCAGCAATTTTGGTGTCATTTACTATTTCATTTTGAAACATACAGTGAAGAGGGGAAAATTTACTTGCAATAATGAAAACATCCAATTAATTGCATCCAAGAAAAAATGTAGCAAGATGAAAAACATGGCTCAAAAGTAATGAGTTGAACCCACGGGTCACATATAAAAAAATTCTCTTATTACTTTTCACTAGAATAACATATTTGGGGAATTTAATAAAGAACTTTCCCTAGAATGTGGTAGGTTTAGGTGGTTAATATAGGCCAAGTTAAACATATACTGAAGATCTTTTTAATCAGCACGTAGAGGTAGATGAGAATGGTAAAGTTTATTGTACATCAATTCTTTAGATATAATTCTCATCAAAGTAAGACTTTTCTGGCAAGGCAGAATTTTATTTTGCTATTCCTTGGGGGTTGAGAGATGGATCTCCTAGAGACTAATTGCTATGTACTGTGTTCAAAATTAATTAACTTGTGTTCAAACAGAAAGTTCCATTAAAGAAACCTCATGAGTATTTATCACCAAAAGACCTTTGACAGCAATAAGGAGAAAGCCAATGTGTGTGTGCATGTATGTGTGTGAGTGTGTATATTTGGAGAGAGAAAAAGAATATAGCTAAATGACTATTGAATTTCAAAGTAATGGAGAATCTATAAAAGCAGATATTCTAAAATATACCTCATATATGGCTATTCTGAAAAATCAAAATACAAGAAAGAAAAATTTTATATAAATATCACATTATTAATTTCTTTGTTTTATTAAATAAATGTGTGTCATGTAAGTCCATATAATCAAATTTTAGATACTGTTTCTAATTATTATAGTGAATGAAAATTAACACAATTTTCATATTTTAAAACACATATATTCATCTTTTTTAATGTTCTGTTTTGGTACAGACACATTCACAATGTCCTCTCATTTATTATCTCTAAACTGTAAATGACGTGCTTCAACTTTGTGTACTTATTTCTAATCGAAGAAAGGTGATAAAATTGATGTACCTAAATAATTAAATTCCATCTCCAAAAGTGTTTGGTCGCCATATTTAAATGAATATGAGCTATGAGCTGAGTACTTTTCATACTATTTCCTCTGATGTTTTCCCAAAAACCCTATAAAGAATTGTCTCTATTTATAAGTGAATAAACTAGGCTATAGAAGTTGGCTACGGTAGGGACCAGCCATTAGTGTAATGGCTATGTCGCTGGACTCCCACGTAGTCGACCGCGGTTTGAGTCCCGGACCCGGTGGCTTAGAACTCACGCCGTGCACATGTGCGTGTGTGCCCAAGATCCCAAGAGAAGAAAGGAGGAGAAGGGATTGCAGCGTGGCCATCCCCCCTGGGGGGTGATTTCTCACTTCCCTGTCTCTATGTCTCTCTCTGTCTTTCTGGCGAGTGCACGCGCCCTATAGCTAAAACCTCTCACAAAACAAACAAACAGGAAGTTGAGTACAGTAAGCAAAGAATGAAAGAACCAGGATTCAGATGAAAATCAGTTCCTATAAAATCTGCTTCCAGATATAGAACTTCTAAATGTTCAAGGGAATTGAATGAATGTTAATAGATAGTTCTTTGTATTCTTACATCTTTTTATATGAGTCAGTAATAAAATACATACTAGTGTATATATAAGATGATAGAAAAAATTTCCTTTTTTTCTCACTTTCCCTCTCTCTCTCTCTCTCTCTCTCTCTCTCTCTCTCTCTGGCAAATGCACGCACACTATGGCAAAAATCTTAAAAGAGAGAAAATAATGAAGTGGCGAAGTGTTGATATTTGGGTATAGTTGATATTTGTTCTGTCATGGAGAACAAGTGAAAACAGCCTAAAATGGACTCGTTCTTGGCATATTTGAGATAAAACAGAAACACTGGTATTGATGGAGTTAACCAAGTGGGTGGAGTGAGAATGAAAGGGAGAGGTTTTAAGGAAGGGGAGAAATAAACAGTGACTAGATTATCTACCATACGGCACAAATTTGGGTTTTACTGTGTGTGAGATGGAATGTCATTGAACAGTTTTCAGTAAAACACTAATAATATGATATGATGTGATATAATTTTTCACTAGTTACAATGTAGGGGAAAAAATTAAAGGAGGCTAGAATAATCTCTAATGAAAAGACACTTGTAGGTCAGCAGGTGGTATGAAGGTTATGGTGGCTGTATCCCACATGGCCAACTGCACAATTTGAATCCCAGACTGGGGGACTTAAAAAGTGTGTGTTTCCAAAATCCCAAGTGGAGAGCAGAGGCGATGAAATTACGGAATAACTATCTCTCCTGGGTGGATATGATCTCTCACTTTCTCTTGTGTGTCTCTCTGGTGAGTACATGTACTGTGCCCTATAGCAAACTGGAAAAAAAAAAAGATAAAAGACACTTGCAATTATCAATATAATATATACTAATGTCTCCAAGCAAAAGGTTAGTAGTTATAGTGGTAAGAAGTTGCCAAATTTCAGGAAGTATATTTTGGGTAGATATGATTTGCTGACAGATTGGATATATAATAAAGCAGACATAAGAATACAAATATAGCTTCAGGAACGGGTGTGATGTATTCTCTGTGGTTGACTGTGGTTTGAGTCCTGGGCTTGGCAGCTTGCTTCTCACTTTTCCTCTCTCTGGTCAAATGAAAATAATAATGAAATATAAAATAAATTAAATAATTATTTTTAAAAAAAATAAAAATATATATATATGGCTTCAAAGTTTTTCCCAGAAAACCTAGAAAAATGGCAATGCCATTTACTGAAAAGTAGAGTATCAAGACTTTTGGGAGCAGCAGATGGCATAATGGTTACCTCTCTGGATTCCCATGTAGTCGACCACATTTGAGTGCCAGACCTGGTGGCTTAAAACACCCCAGGTGTGTGTTCGTGCATGCCTAAAACCCCAAGAGAAAAATGGAGAAGAGACTGCAGCATTGACAGCCCCCCGGGGGCTGATTTCTTGCTTTCTTTCTCTCTGTTTCTTAGTCTCCCCAGTAAGCACATGTGCCCTATAGCAAAAATCTCTCTTAAAAATAATAAATAAATAAAGACGTGGTTTAACACATATTAAGTTTGAAATACCTATTAAATATGCAAAGTATTTAATCTCATAATTCATTCCTTTTTATTTTTTAACAGACATTGATCTTTATTTTTTGTACTAAAGTCTGCTTAACTTTTGATACAACTTAATATTTTAGTACAGAAAACCCCTGTCATATCAGTACCTGTTGTGCACCCTGTACCATCACAATCCAGCTCTGTCTGCAATTTAGAAAAACAACCCCCCACCCCTGTTCCAGGATATGTGAGTAAAACATCAAGAAGACCACAGGTTTTTCGGTTAGGTTTTTTTTAGTTGTTGGAACTAGAAAACTTGTATCTGTAAAACAAAGGATGGCTTTGAGAATTAAAACATGTCTCCTCTTTGAACAACTGTGCAAGAAAAGACACCCTGTTAAAAAAGATGTCAATTATGGCTGAACTGTGACCAGCACATGATGTAATGGTTATACTGCTGGACCCCCATATAGCCAACTGTGATTTGAATCCTAGACCTGGCAGCCTAAAACTCATGCTGGGCACATGTGCATTCATACCCAAAATCCCAAGAAGAGAATGGAGGAGAAGGCATTGCGTTATGGCTATCCACCCTGGGGGTTGATTTTTTTGCTTTCTGTCTCTCTGTCACACGCACACACCCTATAGCAATTATCTCTCAAATAAAATAATACTATAATGGTAGTAATGGCTAAACTATAATCTAGTGTCTAGAATTACAAAGAATAAAATAAAATCAGAGATTTCTGGCTAATAAAATGAAATGTCCAAAACAGTACAAAAATATAGTTCCTACAATGACTAAAAGTTTGGATATATATGAGTCTGGAATTCAGGGGAGTTATCTGTTCTAAATTTAAACATCTTTGTATTGGTGTAAAGGTGGTACTTAAAGCAATGGAATGAAATAAAAGTACTATATGTATATATATATAAATCAAGACAGGCACATGTGTCTGTGTGTCCATGAATACAGAAGGAGAATGGAGGAGATAGGATTACAGCAGGGTCATCCTCCCTGGGTGTGTGAGGGGGTAATTTCTCACTTTCCCTCTCACTGTCTCTGTCTCTCTCTCTCTGGTAAGCCTACATGCCCTATGGCAAAAGCCTCTAAAAAAAGAAAAAGAAAGAAAGAAAATAGAACTGAGGATGAAGAAGAAGACCGATGTAAAAAAATAAGAAAAAGAAAGGAAGAAAGAGAAAGAGAGAGAGAGAGAAAGAGAGAAAGAAAGAAAGAAAGAAAGAAAGAAAGAAAGAAAGAAAGAAAGAAAGAAAGAAAGAAAGAAAAGAAAAGAAAAGAAAAGAAAAGAAAAGAAAAGAAAAAAGAAAGGAAGGAAGGAAGGAAGGAAGGAAGGAAGAAACAATTTTTGGTAGAAAGGAAAAGAGGACTGCAGACTGAGTCCCAGGATTCTCTAGATGTAGGAGTCTAAAATGCAAATAGCAACCAATAAAGGAAAGGAACAAGTCAAAGAAGTGAGAAGAAAACAGTTAAATTACTGTAACTTTCACAGTCCTTGATTTTTCTTGTCTTTCTCTTTTTGAAAGATTTATAGAGGTATAATTGATATACAGAAAGTCAAATATTTAATATGTACAATTTTATGAATTTGGGTGTATGTAAATACCCTGGATATCTTCACCGTCAAAGTAGTAAACATACCATATTTCTCAAAATTTCCTTATGTTCCTATTTTTTTGTTTTTTATTTTTGATAAGAACATTCAACATGGAATCTTTCTTATAAATTTTTAAGTATATAATTCAATATTGTTACCTGTAGAAACAGTATTTTATGGTAGATCTATGGAACTTATTCATCCAGTGTATCTGAAATTTTATATACTTTGAGTAAGTCCCATTTATTCTATCCTCAGCCACTGGAAATAACCATTGTATCTCCACTTATGTAAATCTCTAAGTCTAGGTACTTCATATATGTGAAATCATGCAGTTTTTGTGCTTCAGTGACTAGCTTATTTTGCCTAGCCTCTTAGCTTTGTAAATCCCTATTTGCATTCAGGTTGTCACAAATGACATTCCCTCCATTTCTGAAGTGTTACAATATTCCATACTTGCATATTACTACATTTTCTTTCTTTCTTTACTTTTCTTTTCTCTTCTTTTTTTTTTTTTTTTAAGAGGTTTTTGCTATAGGACACATGCACTTGCCAGAAAGACAGAGAAAGACAGAGAGACAAACAGATAGGGGGAAATCACCCCCAGGGGGGATGGCCACACCATAATCCCTTCTGCTCCATTCTCCTCTTGGGATATTGGGCATGCATGCACATGCACCCAGCGTGAGTTTAAGTCACCGGGTCCAGGACTCAAACCATGGTGGACTACATGGGAGTCCAGTGACATACCCTTTATGCCAACTGGTGGTCCCATATGTTACTTTATGTGCATGTTTCTTTTTTCGCACATTTGTGAATAGATTCTTTTTCTTTCTTCGCACGTTTGTGAATAGATTCTTGAGTTGTTTCTTTATCTTAGCTATTGTGAATAATGCTGCAAATGAACACAGGAGTGTAGATAGCTCTTTGAGATTCTGATTTAAATTCTTTTGGATATATATCAATAAATGGGACTGATGATCATACAGTAGTTGGATTGGGTAATTGGAAAAGTCGTGACATATTTTTCTATGTTTTTTTTTTGTGTGTGTGTGCAAAAATGTGTCATGACTTTTCCAACAGCACAGTATTTTAAATTTATTTCTAGAATCTGATACCCTTTTTCATTGCTGCTACAATTTATAGTCCCACTAATAGTATAAAAGGATTATGATTTCTGAATAAGCTAACATCTATCTTTTTTAACAATGGTCATCCTAACAGATGTAAGGAGATATCTCATTGCAATTTTTTTTAGAAAAAATCTTATATATTATAATTTATAATAGTTTTACTCTATACGTATTTATGGAGTATAGTGTGTTTATACAAGTATACAATGTATAGTTATCTGACAAGAATAAAAATATCCATTAATTCAAATATTTGTCACCATCTATAGTTTCTCCAGTGTGTCACAGTACTGTACATATCATTCTATTTCTCTAATTGGACTTTTTTTTGTTATCAAGTTGTCTTTATCCTTCTCATTATCTTCCTCTTCCCAGTTTCTGGTATTTACCATTTTATCCTCCATTTTTATGCAGAGAAACACTTTAGCTTCCACTAATATTTGAGATTAGATAGTATTTTTCTTTCAATGTCAGGCTTATTTCACTTAGCATTAGCCACTTGAGATTTGTACATGTTGCCTTAAATGGCAGAACATTATCATTTTTTAATGTCAGACAAATATTATATATATATGTATATATATGATGTGTATATATATATTTATATTCTTTATTAATTCTTCCATTCTTAGCCACTTAAGTTGATTCTAAACTGTGAATAGTGCTACAATAAATGTGAGAGGGCAGAAATTTCCTGGAAATACTGATTTCCTATCCTTTAAATATGTACTAGTAATAGTGTGGTTACTGGATCAAATGTTAGGTCTATTTTTAGTTTTTTGAGGAATGGTCCATACAGTTTTTCATAATGGCTGTATTAATCATTGCAGGAGTTTTTCTTTTCCTAAAACTTTCACCAGGACGTGTTTTTCTTTGTTTCTTGGGGGGAAGTTAGATTTTCCTTTTTTTAATACCCTCATAAATGGGGTGAGATGATACCTCATTATGGTTTTGATTTGCATCTCTCTGAAAATGATGTTGAGCATTTTTTTATATATGTTTTGGCAATTTGTATAGCTTCTTTTGGAAATTGTTCAGATTAATTGCCAATTTTTAAAATGGATTGTTTTTTCTGCTGGTGAGCTGTTTGTGTTTCTTATGTATTCTGGTAATTAATCCATTGTCAGATGTATAAATTGCAAATTTTTCTCCATTCTGTTGGTTGTTTCTTAAATCTATTCATTATTTTCTTTTTTGTGCACAGCTTTTTAGTTTGATGTAATCCTAGTTGTCTATATTTGCTGTCATCACCCAAACTTTCAAGATCTTAATTTAATTTTTTAATTTAGATTTCTTATTTCATTTTCTTTTATACATTCAATCACATTATTTAGCTTACAAAGTGAATATTTAAATATGTGAACATTTCTCTTTAGTTCAGTTGATAAAAATATAAAATATCTTCACCAGATAATACCATATTTCTTTGTCCCATTAATGCTTCAAGATCTTATTTTAAAAGATATTTGTCTAGAACAAAGTCCTAAAGCCTCCTTTATCTTTTTCCTAGTCATTTCATTACTTTAGGTCTTAAATTGAAGTCTTTAATTCATTTAAATTTTTGTGTATAGTGAGATTGTGGTTTAGTTTTTTTCTCATGTGGATATCCCAATTTTACCATCATAATTATAATATATTAAGCTATATTTACTCAAGCAAGTGTAGTTGGACCATTTGTCAAAAAACAATTGGTTTTATTATTGAGTTCTCTATTATGTTCCATTAGTCTATAATTTTTGTGCTAATACCATGTACTTTTGTTATTATAGTTTTTGTAGTATATATTGAAGTCAGGTTGTGCTATGCTTTCCATTTTATTTAAATAAATTATTCCATTACAGGATTACTTTGGTTATTTGGGGTCTTTTGTGATTTGCATTTCTCTGATAATTAATGATGTTGGATATCTGTTTATATACTTATTGGTCATTCCTATGTCTTCATTGGAGAGATAGCTTTTCAAAGTACAGGCAAAAAAAGTGAAAATAGACCATGAGGCCATAATAAACTAAAAGGCATGATAAAAAAAATTTAAATAAATAAAACAATAAATAAAATCAAAGGCAACCTGCTGAAGGGAGAAAATATTTGCTAATCATATATCTAATAAGAGATTGATTTCCAAAATATGTAAAGTACCTGTATGACTCAATAGTGAAGAAGCAAATAAGCCTAGTAAGAAGTAAACAAAGGATACCAGCACTTACCAGCACTTAACAGTGACTAAGTGCTGTGCTTAGGAAGCTGTATCCCATATGGCTGGCTGCCCTTCCATTTCTTACTTCAGTGACTTGAAAAACACAAGGTGTATATGTGTTCATGCTTCAAATCCCAAGAAGATGGAGAAATGAAAAAATAAATTATGGTGTGACTGCATCCAACTGGAAGTGCTTTCTCTCTCTATCTCTCTGTCTCTGTCTCTCACTCTCTCATAAGAACATGGGTCCACTGGCAGAAAAAGAGTAAGTTAATTAAATAAATAGAAGACTTGAACAAATATTTCCTCATCTACAAATCAGAAAAAAAAAATTATTACCTAGCCATCATTTAAGTTTAGTACGGGGCCAGCAGATGGTGTAGAGAACACTTGAAAAACACACCAGGTAAGTGTGTGTGCACATCCCAAATCCTGAGAGATGAATGGAGGAGAAGGAATTGGAGTGTGACCATCCATCATTGTGGGAAAGAGAGCTTTGTCTTTTCCCTTCCTCTCTTT